>NC_090756.1:73220652-73230652 GCF_036898095.1 Palaemon carinicauda
AATAATAATAATAATAATAATAATAATAATAATAATAATAATAATATTATTATTATTATTAATAATAATAATAATAATAATAATATTATTATTATTATTAATAATAATAATAATAATAATAATAATAATAATAATAATGAATTTATTTAGCATTCTTTTTACCGAAAAAAACTAAAACACTTTCTGCAATTGATTTTCATCCGATATAAAAAATGATAATTTCATTTTCCAGATTAATTTAATTTTTTTCTTTCTTTACTTTGAAGTTTAGGGATTTCCCTCTTTCTCTTTATGTTCCCAAACGCTTATTACCTTTTTATCAGTCTTTTATCTTGGAAGTAGGGGAAGCCATATTATTTTCCGGAAGTCGAGCATTTAAAATCTTTTCTTATGAAAAATTTGAGTGTTTCCCATTGAACGCCATTATGAGGTTCAACACTACGGAGTCTTCTAGAAGTTTCATTCCAGCACTGACCAAGTTTTGGAATGATCTTGCTAATAGGGTAGTTGAATCCGTAAAACCTCAAAAGTTCAAAGTAGCAGGAAATATTTTCATGTTAAACAGGCTGTCACAAGGTTTCTTAATGGTTTATATAGGGAATATCTGTCTTGATGTTGTCAATGTTTTTGAAATATTTAATTTTTATTGTTCATTGTTTTACTTATCATTTGTTTATTTTCTTATTTCCTTCACACACTGGGCTATTTTTCCCTGTTAGAGCCCTTGTCTAATGGTATCCTGCTTTTCCAACTAGGGTTGTAGCATAGCTAATAATAATAATAATAATAATAATAATAATGATAATAATAATAATAATAATAATAATAATAATAATAATAATGATAATAATAATAATAATAATAATAATAATAATAATAATAATAATAATAATAATAATAATAATGAAATCTTCTGTTACAGCAAGAAAAAATAGTGAGCAATTATATATATGGACAATAATTAAAACAAGAAAATATTCCAATTCATTTTGTATCATAAAAATCTACATCAAGGCAAGAATAATATAAAGAGACCATTGAAACAGCCAACATTTTAACAAAAACTTATCCTAAATTGGATCCTATAATTTGCAGGGCTATACATGATTTATAACCAAAAATATTTAGAAGTCCTTTCAGTGAATATGTAAATATATATAGATAAATATATATATATATATATATATATATATATATATATATATATATATATATTAATATATATGTATATATATATATATTAATATATATGTATATACATATATATACATATATATATATATATATATATTTATATATATATATACATATATATATAACGGATTTTGATCGAAGCGAAAAATCTATTTTTGGGTGAGATAGCCATGACGTCCTGATGGAAGGTTCCTTCAGTAGCTTCCTAGAGTATTTTTTAACTACAGTGGATATTCCCAGAGAATTAAACTAAAGGTTATCACAGAATTCTAACTTCCGGTGCGAGTACCCTAAAGGTTTCCCTCTAGGATATCGTATATCAACAGGGGACGCATGTATTAACACGCCACATAGCTATCTGCACCCCATATAGAGTTAACACTTCGATATGGAAAGGTGGCTGAGTAACTGAGGAGCCGTTCCAAAGTTACTCTCATCCGTGGCTACTTTTGGTACTCGAGACGTAAACAAACGGGCGCCATTGCTAAATGACGTCACGTCCGTCCTCATCCTGAGCTCAGCTTCTACCAATCTCCGCGATACAGGACGTCATGGCTATCTCACCCAAAAATAGATTTTTCGCTTCGCTCAAAATCCGTTTTTTGGGCTCAAGCCATGACGTCCTGATGGAAGTGTACCAGAGAATTAATGTATCGTGGATTTTTTCCCCTTTTAATCCAAGTGCCAAGGGCTTCGAACAGTATTATAGAACATGTCCTTACCAGAGAGTCTATGGTAAACTAGCTTCCTGCCCCCCTGGCAGGGAAGTTCTGGTGGACAATAGGACATCTCGAAGCGATCATTGAAGAGCTACTCACCCGGTGGAGAGATCACGCTGGACTCAGAGACAAGACAAAGGTTAATATTCGGGTAGGAATATTATCAAGCATAGGTAAGTATAAAATATAACTACTACTCCCCCTGGAGGAGAGATCAAGCTGGTCTCGGAGACAGGACAAAGGTTAATATTCGAATAGGAATATTATCAAGGTATGAGTGAGTATATAACATAATTACTTATATTATTCTTTCTGATCATCAGGAAAAGGGTAAATGAAACTATAACAATCGTATATTTCTTGATAAGGAATAGGAGCGAAGAGAGACGCACATGGAAATAAAATAAACATTTTATTTTTAGGATTGCAGATCATTATGGCAGTAATTACAATAATGAATATAGAATTTATTTACAATAATAAAGAATAATGTACATAGAAATGAAAGACGGTAATCTTGATTCTGAAAAGAAAATTTTGCTTTTTAGAAACACAAGTTCCATAGGAACGCCAGTCTTTTAAAATTCAAAGAAAACACATCATGCCCTAGGGCATGTGGCACTCATGTAAAGTCTATGACATTTCACCTTGGTAAAGAACAGTCTATTAGAAACATTAAGTGTCCATTAAATCACTATGTATCACAATAGGGTCAACACAGGCACCCGTAGAGTTAGAGTCCCAAGTAACTCACTGTTCTATGCAGATTTAAGCAACAGGTTTCATAACACTACCTGCAGCTACCACGTAAGGCTTTACTTCGTGCACTTATTTTGCATAGTGCTTGAAGAAAACGCGCGATGATTTCCAGCCTGTAAAGCTCTTGAGGCTTTCGAAATCCATACTCTGGAAGAAGTTCAGAGAAGAAGCGACTTTTCTAGGATCGTGACCTGCGGGTGTACTGTCAGGACCCGCTCTGCAAATGAAGTAGGTGATTTTCGCTCTTAGTTATTTCAGTGACAGGTCGCTACCTGATGTTTCTCCTTTGAAGAGTTGTCCTCCACCGAAGTCTGAAGTTCTTCGAAGATAGACCTTAAGACTCTCCACTGGGCATAGAGAGACATCTTCCTTCAGGGGGCAGATTCTCCAAGGGCCCGATCTCTTGGTGGGTAGTTCATTCTTAGCGAGAAACGTCGGATCGGGGAAGAGGGTAAGATCTCCTGTCTCAGCGAACAGGATATGACCCTCTTCTCTTGATAATGCCACTATTTCACTGACTCGGGCTCCCGAGGCGAGAGCAAAAAGGAAAATAACTTTTTGAGTCAGGTGTTTCAAAGGGCACGAATCGTTGTCCAGGCTAGAAGCAAAATGGAGCACCTTGTCCAGGGACCAGGAGATAGGTTTTGGTGGAGGTGCTGGGCGTAGTCTAGCGCATGCCTTTGGCAGTTTATTGAAGATATCGCTGGACAGATCAATCTGGAAGGCGTATAGGAGTGGTCTAGTCAAAGCCGATTTACAAGTGGAAATCGTGTTGGCCGCTAAGCCTTGTCCATGAAGGTGAATGAAGAAGGATATGCAAAAATCAATGGTGATTTCCGTAGGATTTTTTGCCTTGACGAAGGAGACCCACTTTCTCCAGGAAGATTCGTAATGCCGTCTGGTAGACTCAGTCTTGTACTCCTCGAGGAAGTCTAAGCTTTTCTTCGAGATCCCAAACCTTTTCTTTGCGGCTAAGGAGAGAAAATCATGAGATGAAGGTCCCTGACTTTCAGTGATGAAGCGAAGACAGTCGACTTCTGTACTTGTTGAGAGAGAACTGGGTCCGGTAGGGGGATCAGCGTGGGCTGCAGCTCCAGGACCAGGGGATACCAATTGCTCCGGGGCACTTGGGAGCCACTAGGGCCGCTGTCCCTTTGAAGGTTCTCAGTTTGGATAGGACTTTCAGCAGAAGGTTGGGAGGAGGGAACAGGTATATCCTGGACCATCTGTTCCAATCCAGGGACATGGCATCCACTGCTTCTGCCTTGGGGTCCTCGTACGGGGCCACATATCGAGGAAGTTGATTGTTGTCGCTCGTCGCGAAGAGATCGATCTGAAGTTCCGGGACTTGGTGAGAGATGAAGGAGAATGATCTTGCGTCTAGAGACCATTCCAACTCTATTGGGCTTGTCCTTGATAGAGCGTTCTTCGTCACGTTGTGGAATCCTTGTAGGTGAACTGCAGACAGGTGCCATTTCTTTCTTTCTGCCAAACGAAAGATCGGAAGAAGCACCTGATTTATCTGGGGCGATCTCGAGCCCTGACGATTGAGACATCTGACTACCACCGAGTTGTCCAGAGTCAGACGGATGTGGATCAAGGGAGGCGGGGAGAGTTTCTTCAGGGTGAGAAGAACCGCCATGGCCTCCAAGATGTTGATGTGAAACGTCTTGAATAGAGGAGACCATGTTCCTTGAACCTGTTGTTGGTGGGAGTGACCTCCCCAACCCTCCAGTGAAGCGTATGTGTGGATGTTGATCGATGGAGGCGGGTGTTGAAGAGGGATGGACCTTTTCAGGGCCTTTGATTCTGACCACGGCTTTAGAAGTAAGCGAAGTCTGTTCGGAAGCCGTCTCTTGAGGTCTCTTCGAGCGATGGATGCGAAACGTCTCCAGACTCCCGCGGCATCCTTTAGCTGTGCGCGAAGCACTGGGATTGTCACAGAGGCGAACTGTAGAGAGCCGAGAACTTGTTCCTGTTGTCATCTTGAGATCCGTTTGGATTTTAGAAGCCTTCTGACAGACCCTGCTATTTCCTTCCTTTTCTTCTGTGGAATGGAAAGGCGGTGTGACTGAAGGTCCCAATGGATTCCCAACCATTGGAACTTCTGAGCTGGAGAGAGGCGAGATTTTTCTGCATTTATCTTGAAGCCCAGATGCTCTAGGAACTGGGTGACTTTGTTGCAGGCTCTCGGACAATCTTCGGGCGATGTCGACCAGACTAGCCAGTCGTCTAGGTAGGCCATCACTTGGACGCCCTGAAGACGTGGCTGTTGGACGATTGCGTTTGCCAGCTTGGTGAAGATCCGTGGAGCCACGTTGAGCCCGAAGGGCATGGCCCTGAAGGCGTAACTTTTCCTTTGGAGTCGAAATCCTAGGTAGGAGGAAGCGTAGTGATTCATTGGAATGTGCCAGTAGGCATCCGCCAGGTCTATGGAGACCGTATAGGCCCTGTGAGGCAGAAGGGTCCTGATTTGTTGCAGAGTCAGCATCTTGAATTTGTTGTTCGCAATGAACTTGTTGAGGGGGGATAAGTCTAGAATGACTCTGAGTTTGTCTGAGTCTTTCTTGGGGACACAAAAGAGTCTCCCTTGGAACCTGATTGACTTTACCCTCCTGATCACCTTCTTGTTCAAGAGTTCCAGGACATATTCTTCCAAGAGGGGGGTTGACTGTTGGAAGAATTGCTGGAAGGATGGGGGTGGTTGAATCCAGCTCCAGCCCAGTCCCTTCTTGACGATGCTGTGTGCCCAGGGATCGAAGGTCCAACGATCCTGGAATTGGCGGAGTCTTCCTCCCACCGGAAGCACTTCATTGCTTTTGGTGGCCCGAGGGTTTGCCACCTCGTCCGCTAGCTCCCCTTCCTCCTCTGCCTCTGGAGGGATGGCGAGAAGAATCTCTGTCGGAACCTCTGCCTGAGCCCCTACCTTTGGGACGAAAGGTAGTCGAGTGTTGCTCGTAGGCAGGGGTGAAGACCGGCGACTGTGACACCACCGGCTGGGGGACCAGTTGAAAGGTCTGTTGTGGCTGCGTAGCCACTTGGGGAGTAGCGGGACCCGGAAACTGTCGTCTCGGTTGACGTTGCTGGGGTCTGGGTTTCGAGGATTTCCTCTTAGGCTGAGGGCCATCGTCCTGAGAGGACTTCCTCTTTCGGGACATGCCCCACTTATGGAGAATGTTCCTGTTCTTCGTAGCAGCTTTGTCCACTATCTCTTTCACCAAGGTAGACGGGAAGAGATGTTTGCCCCAGATATTGGAGGAAATTAGTCTCCGGGGTTCGTGTTTCACCGTTGCACTGGCGAACACGAATTCTCTACAGGCTCTACGAGCCCTAGCGAAACTATATAGGTCCTTGGTCTCGGTCGCCAGGTGCGACTTACCAAGGACCATGTAAAAGTCCAGGACTCTGGTATCCCCGGCCATGAGTTCTAGTTGTACCTGATGGGACAGCGAAGCGGCGAGTCTCTCCTTCGTATCCTGTTCCCTACGAAGGAGGTGATCGTTCAGCCGTGGGAGGTCCTCATTGAATTGACGACCTGCCACATCAGGTTCTAGTTTTCCAACCGTGAAGGTCGACTGGATGTCTTTCCAGTGCCTATCATCGGGGGGAAGAGTAATGGAGAAGGGTCTGCACTCCTCCAGTGCAGGGCAAGGCTTCCCTTCCTCCACTGCCTTCATGACCGCTGTGAAGGCCTTTTCAATGAAGGGGAAGGTCGCAGTAGTTGGCGCAACGAAGGTTGGATGCTTCTTACTAAGCGCCGGCATCTTGGAGTTTGTGAAACCCCGGCTCTTCACTGCCTGAGCTAACATAGCTTGGGCCTTCGCGAGATCGAACATAATCATTTCCTTTGGTTCGGTCTCTTCCTTTGAGGCTGGTTCGGACCTGAGCCGGACATAACAGTCTGGATAAGCCTCGAAATTCGGGAAGAACTCCACTTCTTCCAACAAAATAGAGCCAACCCTTTCACTGATATAGATTTTGCCAGTTGTGATTGGCATATGCTCGGCGTATCTCCAAGGGTTAGCTTCTGAGCAGGTGGGGAGGTCCTTAACCGAAATCTTCTTCGGTTGTTTGAAGCCGACGAGAGTCGTCCGGAATTGCTCCTGAGTCTCGCGCAGCTTCTTGTCCATGAGGGCATCAAGCATTTTGAAGACCTCTCGAGTGGCCAATGGAAGAGGGTCCGGGGTGGCGGAAGTCGAAGGAACAGGTTCCTCGGACGGTGCAGGAGTTGCTGGGGAAGCAGGAGCGACCTCGTTCTCCAAATCAGGGTATTCCACCTGATCTTCCTCATAGTCGAGCTCTTCGCCCATGAGGTTCTTCTCTGTCTCTTCAGACACTTCCGACATACATTCCACGTTGTCGGAATCAAGATGGCACTCACGCATGGACTGTGCCATGATGACGTCGAGTTCGACCACGATCTGGACGGTGGGGATTTGTTCACGAGGGACCACCGAGTCCTTAGATGCTTTTGGAAAAAGCAAAGCCCTCAAGTCTTCGTTGGGAAGATACGGTCCAGTGGCATTTTTTTGGAAGCCATGCACCCATTTGCGTAGCTTCTCCCTAGCAATGTCCCTTACCTCCGCAGTAGGAGGATCGTCGAACGCCTCAACGAGAAGACTCCTGCAGACTGTACAGTTCTGCGGGTCCCAAAATTTTAGGTCGCCTATCTTGGCGGCGCAGGGGGCGTGGGTCCGGCACGCCTTGTGCCCGTAGAAGTCCGGGCGCTTCACTCCGCAGAAGTTGCTCTCGCACTTCAAGTACTCCTCCTGTAAAAGAAAGAGATCATGAGTACATGGAAGGCATAAGAATGACTTACATTACTCTAAAATTAAGAATAACTTAAATTATAATAACATATTAATGTTCAAGATTGATGGGCAGGAAAGGAAGTAGATAGACACATACTTGTGAATCCCGCCCAGCCGGTTACCGTAACCTTATCCGTAGACAATTCCTTTGGACCCGAGGGTCACAATGAGGGAAATCTGTATGGATGAGCCAAGCTAGGCTTTTAACAGGAATTGTCCACAGAGTGTACCAGGGTCTGAGACCACTCAGAGCCCTGGGGGAGAGGGGAAGATAGGATAAACCCCTTAAAAAATGTAGGTTCCGGCAATCGACTGCACTGAGATACACAGAATATGCTGGAATTATTGTAATGTGCAATTAAACAGCATAGCCACTATTTTTGGATGGTATAACAATACCTATATGGAAGTGACCAGGCTATCTGGCTGCAACATATTGACTGTCGGCATGTAGCCGGCAGCCAGGGAAGGGGTATATGTCCCTTAGTGTCTCATGAGGGTGCCGGCAGACCGACGGCACACCGGAAGCCGGTCCTGCAGGGTGGAAGGCATCAAGGCCGACACACTGAGTATTCTATATGGATAATACCACAGTGGCGACCGCCGGCACAGCGGCGGTTCGCCGGCAGGGGCGGCGGTTCGCCGGCAGGGGCGGCGGTTCGCCGGCAGGGGCGGCGGTTCGCCGGCAGGGGCGGCGGTTCGCCGGCAGGGGCGGCGGCTCCGACAGCTGAAGGCTGACGGCATGGTGAGCCTTGGATCAATTCATAAGACAGATATATATATGGGTGTATACCTAGATTGCCGGCAATCAATGCTGGCATGTGGGTGGCAGACTCCGAAAGTCGGCCGGCTATTACTAGGTAAAAATAAGGGGTGGGACGTCGGCGGTATGTCGACGGAAGGCGGCAGCCTCCGGCACACGGAAGGCTGATGTCTTAGAGGGGGAAGGCATCTTATGAATGAAGGTCACCTGAGGTAGTGGCGGTTATCGCCGGCAGTAGAGACGGCAAGGGACCGGCACCAAGATAGAAAGAGAGAAAGGTAAGGAGGGATAGAAGGGGTAAAATCCTATACCCCTCCGGCATCCCTCTGGAGAGAGTGCACTCATAATAGGAGTGGATACTCCTAACATCCGGCGGCAGGGAGCCGGCAGGTGGCCGGGGGCCTGAGGTAACCCAAGGGAGGGATAGATGGCACTCAAAGAGGGGGAATCCACCGCCGGAAGGACCGCCGTCGGCAACCACCCCCATAGAACGCTATGAAGGGTATGTGTACCAGAGCGGCCAGCTCAGCAGGAGAACAAGGTTAGCCCTACCACTCCACCCAAGGGAGGAGTTGTAGGACTAAGGACAGAGGTGTGTAGGCAGGCCTACACCAAAGGGATAGGTGGGGAGGGAGAGGAAGGGGTCTTTCTAATTGAGGAGACTCTGTATGAGAGCGGCCACCAAGGCAAGGGAGAACGCTCCCTAACCTAGGATAGGTAGCCCAGATCAAGTACAGTACTAATGTACTGTCCCAAACTATAACAAGACAGAGTCTACCCCCAGAGCTTAACCTAGAGTAGGAGGACTAACTCCTAGGCTAGGAAAGTCTGAAAGACACATCGCTAGTTGCAGGGAGGAAGGGTAACCCAACCAAGTGCAACTGGAGGAAGGGCAGAGCCCTTCCTAATGTCTCAGGCACGACCCTAAGGGGGGTCATTCCCTTAGGGTAGGCAGAGAAGCGATAAATACTCTGGTTGTAGACGAGATCCCCCTATATAGAAGGGAAGCAAGTCTACCCAGAGGGAATTACCCGCAGGCAGGGGGAATAGGGAGCATACAAAGGTTCCTACATTAGGTTAGGAGGGGTTGATACACAATCAACTCAGTCCCTTATATGGTCCCCGAAGGCGAAAACACCTACATCACAGTAAATAGTATGTTTAATAATGCCACAATCTTCATAACTTAAACTTAGGAACACTAATATATATCATGCATGAAAATAAGCACTAGGCTGTCCAGCCTAGGGGCTAAGCTAGGAATCTAGTATGGGGTCGAACAGCAACCGTAGTCTGATGAGCGCTAAAACACGATATAATGATTCCCTAGCTATGAAGACTAAATAACTAATAATATTAATTATTTGAAGGACCGGAGAAGGCTGTTCTGGCTAACTAAATAATGCATGCAACATGAACAGCGGCGCCGTAAAATGGCGCGTCCGGTATCGGCACATCTCTGCCACAAGACACAATATTCTACGAAAAGTAGAAGTTACTTTACGGCCAGAGCTTATTTAAACAATACTGAACCTGGTACTCAACTTTCCAGAAGGCTGCGACATTACGGCGATGTAAGCAGATAAAGAAATCACTTGGGAAAAATCCGACTTAGCGTAGAAGCTACAGGCGAAAGGATGGAGACGGACGTGACGTCATTTAGCAATGGCGCCCGTTTGTTTACGTCTCGAGTACCAAAAGTAGCCATGGATGAGAGTAACTTTGGAACGGCTCCTCAGTTACTCAGCCACCTT
>NC_090756.1:73235652-73236873 GCF_036898095.1 Palaemon carinicauda
AATGCCATTCGTGGGTGATATTTACATTGATTGAAATCACCTGTGCTTGTGATATATGTTCATATATATATATATATATATATATATATATATATATATATATATATATATATATATATATATGTATATATATATATATATATATATATATATATATATATATATATATATAAATCCCCCAAAAATAACTCATCTTCCACAAAAAAAAAAATGAAATATTGCAGGCAAAAATGTACAAAACATATCATATAAAATTATTTCACTCATTTCTTCTTATGACTTCTGCAAATGAATTACAGAATACCCTGAGTGGAAAAAAAATCTTATCAATATCAGTATTATACAACTTCATCAACAACCTTCCCCTCAGTTGCGGGCAACATGACCTTTTGGGCGGGACAGGGGTAAGAGTAGATATTCCTTCATCCCTCGAGTTAACTTGTCCAGGATTACGGCACAATTTTTCAACACAACTCACCACCACCGTTTTGCCATTTTTTTTTTTTTAAATCACTACTACAATTGCACTTGTAACTATCTATCAGTGGCCACTAGCCGTTTTGCCGAGAAAATCATTCATCTTCCCACCTTTCACTGCCTTTCCTCAAGGCTTAATCCCGCAGCCACTTGCCCGTCGGGAACTGCCCGGGTCCCAACAACCAGGAATCATATAAATGCATGAATAATACAGCATTTGCCAGAGGGATTTCACCTGACATATTTAACCTCTCTCTGTTTGTTTTTAGGTTCACTCAGCAGTATGTCATAAGTATTGCTACACTCAGAAAAATTACAAATCTTTACGTATACATTAGGCACCAACATAAGAACACATTGTTATCATCAACTTGATTTAAAATACGTCCAAAGAATAAATGAGGTCTGTTCAAGCAACAACAACAGCAAAAAAAAAAAAAATCTACTTATCAGCTCGAGGAATGTCACGTATGCAGGGGAAGGAGGAATGCTCTGATTGACACTTTTGAAAACTACCTCTTCAGGCACCGCATGTATGTGTGCCTGATGATGTTCAGACACTGCATCATTAATAATGCTTTGTATCTCTACTGTGCTAGATTGAACTATCTTTACTTCGTACGGACCCAAATATGCTTGCTCTAGTTTGTGTTTCCTAGGTTGTAATCGTTTCAAATAGACACGATCGCCAACAAATACTTTTACCACCACGGTTTGGAATCGACCATCATACTTTAAGCTGTG
>NC_090756.1:73237373-73324873 GCF_036898095.1 Palaemon carinicauda
AGATCCTTCCTTACAAGAAAGGATCGACTGAGGGGGCCGGGGGTGAAGCCGTCGATGATCCTAAGGAAGACCTTCGCCTAAGGTAGGGATCATTCTGCCCAACCGGGCAACTCTGCTGACGCTATGGCATAGAGGTTCAGAGACACTGAATTCGCTGACAGAGACGGCAGGCGCGATATCCTTGGCTACTCACAGAGATTGTGCGGGAATGGGCATCGGGAAGCTGTCATTCGGATGAGTAACCTTAAGCATCCTCCCAGCGAAAAAACCTGCAATCCTAGAGTTCGTGAACTCCTTCTAGGACTATGCCCCCCGGGGGAGTCTCCCGTGCCATCTGTTCCTGACAGGAGGAAACTGCAATTGGACACCTTGTCCCAGTTGTCGTAGCCGATAACTTAGGCCAACGTGGTTGAAAGAAAAGGGCTCTGGAGCCCTGCAGAGTCTGGAAGAAAGCGCCTTGGAGGAGTGAAACCGGAAGTCGATTTACTCCGCACAGCAGCTGTCTAAGTCTCTGTCCTTGGGCACAAACAAACTCTTCTCAAGGATGGAAGGGTGTCTGAGGTCGTCGACCTCCACAGATGAGACACCCGAAGGAAGCCCTCAGTCAGCGCGTCCAGATGGTACAACATCGAGCTTGTCCGCAAGTTAGATACTTAACGACGAAAGGCCAAGGTGCCTGAGCTCGAGAGGAGGAAGGTAACCCTTGATCTTCCTGTAGCTTCCTTGAACCAAACCTCGGGCCGTAACCGAGGAGGGAAAGAACCTGGTAAGCTCCCAGAGGAAGAGGTAAGCAGTCACCCCTTGTCCGATGGAGAAATCTCGAACGGAAAGTCCCCCCGCCAAAAATCCTTCCAGGGAATGACGGGGAAGGGCTAACCCAGGTTCAGGAATAGAGGAGTGTTGCTCAGATCTCCCTTAAGTTTCTCCTATTCTTGCAAGTGCCATGCTCTGTGTTTACGGGGTGAGGCAGTGTTCTGGAAATACGCTCCAGAAGAACTCACCAGGCTGGTCATGCTGCGAAAACCCCATTGGGAATCGTGGTCGCAATTGCCCTGGAGCTCGCGCGACGGGAATTCCTGGTGGTCGGCGAGCGATAACCCATAGACGAGCAATGGATACTGCAAGAAATAAGCCGACATTTATGCGAAGAAACACTGTAGGTTCGCGCGAAGAAACACCATCCGTCTGCGCGATGGAAAAAAAAAACCGTTGGTTCGCGCGTGGGCGAACATTGGAGAGCATGAGCGTAGACGTGCAGGCACGTGGGCGCGCAGGCACGTGGGCGCGCAGGCGAGTAGTCGCGCGGTCGCACGGGCGAGCGGTCGCGCGGGCGAGCGGTCGCGCGACCGCTCGCCCGCGTGACCGCTCGCCCACGCGACCGCTCGCCCGCGCGCCCGCTCGCCCCGCGCGCCCGCTCGCCCCGCGCGACCGCGCGACCGCTCGCCCGCGCGACCGCTCGCCCGCGCGCCCCGCGCGCCCGCTCGCCCCGCGCGATCGCTCGCCCGCGCGACCGCTCGCCCGTGCGACCGCGCGCGACTACTCGCCTGCGCGCCCACGTGCCTGCACGTCTACGCTCATGCTCTCCAATGTTCGCCCACGCGCGAACCAACGGAGTAGTAAGAGACCAAGAAGATTGTTTACACACTGGCCGTGGCCAGAGTGAGCAGAAGACCCAAGGCGGAATACAATCCGAGGCCTGTCGTAAAAGGGTCTTGAGAAGATCTCTTAAAGGACTAAAAGTTCGAGCCATGCTCCAAGTTGGAGGTCTTCCTCCGACTAGGGCAGGGACGATCCTAGCTTCGCATGAGCGAGGATAGATCCAGCGGGCAGGAAAAAGTTATTCCTTTAAGCCTGAAGGTCAGGGAAAGGCTGAGCGACAGGCTTCATTGCCGAGAGCGGAAAGGAGTTTCCTCCCGCCGAAAGGCAATAAGACCGTTATTGCTGGAGAAGAGGCCTCAAAGGAAGAGGTATATCTCCCACGGCACCAACCACCTTAGACTCTTCACTTTGCCTGGGAGACCCCTGTGGATGACTATCGCAGATGACGCGACCTCCGTACCGCGACTGTAGCGGGTTGTCTCTTCTTGAGAAGGAAGCGTAGTGTCTCCAGGCATGAAGCCGAAGCGACGCCCCGGTTCGGGAGAGATGTCGCAGTGTGGTTGCTTGAGTAGTCTGCGCCGTGGGAGAAGCTCTCCCGGGAGTTCCGTCAGGGGAAGCAGAGGGTCCAGAAACCGTTCTGCACAAAGTCCCAGTGGAGCTCTCCCATTGAAAGGTTAACAGACAACCTGGTCTTGTTGAGACCCATTGTCCGCAGACAAAAAGGAGTTGTCCCACCATCACCGGAATGCATCTTGCCAGAGTCTCGGGGTCTGAGACTGGGGGGAAGACTAGCGGAAGCTTGAGGTTCCAAGCTGTCGCGATCAGGTCCCCCAGACCAGCACTTGCTGGTTACCCAAGGTCAAAGACCCCTAGGTACACTCTCTCTATGAGGCTCTGCTCGGATAGTCTGGGAGAAACATTCCCCTGCCTGGAATGAGAGCCGATGGTGGTATTGAGAGAATCTCAATCATCCCAGTATCTCTACTGCAAGATGTGAAGGTGTGAAAATGCGTCCCCTGCTGGTTAGAATGAAGTCGACGCGCAACGGGGTGACTCGGCAGGAGCTGTATGATCTGAAGAGGGGCCAGACTAAGGCCCCTAAGACTGCCTGAATGATGGAGAGGTATCCTTCAGGTCTTGACCATAGACCTGGACCGGAACATGCCCCCCCCCCCCTTTCCTTTGACGAGTCCGAGAACCGCATCAAGAATGTGGGGAAAGGACGAGAATATCCACTACCATCAAGAGGCTCCATAGGTCAACACCCGTTGCAGGTCTAATCGTTCCTCTGGTCCCATAGGACCAGGGAGTCCGGTTAAACATTGCCTGAAGCCACTGGAACTTGGATCGCCCCACATGGAACTTATCCTGAGGCGACCGTTCGGACTATAGACGGGTCAATGAGGAAAGAAGAATTAGGAAACGTTCCAAGGTAGGGCTGAAAACTCTGCTTGACTGAGAACAGGTACTGCGACTCTCCTCAGTCTTGCCACAGTCAACCGAAAGGAAGGCTCGGAGGATGTGGTAACAGAATCTGGTGTCCCCAGGTAGTCACCCATCCAAGTACCGACGTTGCTCAACCTCGCTGGACGGACGAGAAGCGGGGTTTCCAATGTGGTAAGGCCGTTGACTCAATATCATGGCCAGATACTCCAGATGTTGAGGCAGAGGAAGAGAAGGCTCCAAGCAAAATACCATGAGCCCACACTCATGGTAAGCATCCGGAAGCTTGTCCCGGCGCTGAAGAAGGTCGAAACCCGAGCCTACCGGAGTTGACCAGCCCTCCAAACAGCAGAGGAGGCAGAAGCCTGCACCTGAGCGGCCAAGAGGAAGGCAGGGAGAGTTCTCTGGGGAAACAAACCTGCTATGCCACGGCGGGATAGCCACACTGCATCATAAGCAGGAATACTTGCAGTCTAGGCTGAATTTGACGAGCACCCTGGAAGATGGATGGAATGGAAACTGAAAGTACCCGTCCTTCCGATCCAGGGTTTAGGGAGCCCTGTCGCCTCGTTACCAGTCTGATCGATTCTGCTGTTCTACGCTGGCTGAAGTTTGTTCGACAAACTTGATCAGGGCTGAGAGGTCGACTATGGACATCCCCTCTCAGATCCTTCCTTACAAGAAAGGATCGACTGAGGGGGCCGGGGGTGAAGCCGTCGATGATCCTAAGGAAGACCTTCGCCTAAGGTAGGGATCATTCTGCCCAACCGGGCAACTCTGCTGACGCTATGGCATAGAGGTTCAGAGACACTGAATTCGCTGACAGAGACGGCAGGCGCGATATCCTTGGCTACTCACAGAGATTGTGCGGGAATGGGCATCGGGAAGCTGTCATTCGGATGAGTAACCTTAAGCATCCTCCCAGCGAAAAAACCTGCAATCCTAGAGTTCGTGAACTCCTTCTAGGACTATGCCCCCCCGGGGGAGTCTCCCGTGCCATCTGTTCCTGACAGGAGGAAACTGCAATTGGACACCTTGTCCCAGTTGTCGTAGCCGATAACTTAGGCCAACGTGGTTGAAAGAAAAGGGCTCTGGAGCCCTGCAGAGTCTGGAAGAAAGCGCCTTGGAGGAGTGAAACCGGAAGTCGATTTACTCCGCACAGCAGCTGTCTAAGTCTCTGTCCTTGGGCACAAACAAACTCTTCTCAAGGATGGAAGGGTGTCTGAGGTCGTCGACCTCCACAGATGAGACACCCGAAGGAAGCCCTCAGTCAGCGCGTCCAGATGGTACAACATCGAGCTTGTCCGCAAGTTAGATACTTAACGACGAAAGGCCAAGGTGCCTGAGCTCGAGAGGAGGAAGGTAACCCTTGATCTTCCTGTAGCTTCCTTGAACCAAACCTCGGGCCGTAACCGAGGAGGGAAAGAACCTGGTAAGCTCCCAGAGGAAGAGGTAAACAGTCACCCCTTGTCCGATGGAGAAATCTCGAACGGAAAGTCCCCCCGCCAAAAATCCTTCCAGGGAATGACGGGGAAGGGCTAACCCAGGTTCAGGAATAGAGGAGTGTTGCTCAGATCTCCCTTAAGTTTCTCCTATTCTTGCAAGTGCCATGCTCTGTGTTTACGGGGTGAGGCAGTGTTCTGGAAATACGCTCCAGAAGAACTCACCAGGCTGGTCATGCTGCGAAAACCCCATTGGGAATCGTGGTCGCAATTGCCCTGGAGCTCGCGCGACGGGAATTCCTGGTGGTCGGCGAGCGATAACCCATAGACGAGCAATGGATACTGCAAGAAATAAGCCGACATTTATGCGAAGAAACACTGTAGGTTCGCGCGAAGAAACACCATCCGTCTGCGCGATGGAAAAAAAAAACCGTTGGTTCGCGCGTGGGCGAACATTGGAGAGCATGAGCGTAGACGTGCAGGCACGTGGGCGCGCAGGCACGTGGGCGCGCAGGCGAGTAGTCGCGCGGTCGCACGGGCGAGCGGTCGCGCGGGCGCGCGGGCGCGCGGGCGCGCGGGCGAGCGGTCGCGCGGGCGAGCGGTCGCGCGGGCGAGCGGTCGCGCGGGCGAGCGGTCGCGCGGGGCGAGCGGTCGCGCGGGCGAGCGGTCGCGCGGGCGAGCGGTCGCGCGGGCGAGCGGTCGCGCGGGCGAGCGGTCGCGCGGGCGAGCGGTCGCGCGGGCGAGCGGTCGCGCGGGCGAGCGGTCGCGCGGGCGAGCGGTCGCGCGGGCGAGCGGTCGCGCGGTCGCGCGGGCGAGCGGTCGCGCGGGCGAGCAGTCGCGCGGGCGAGCGGTCGCGCGGGCGAGTGGGCGAGCGGTCGCGCGGGCGCGCAGGCGAGCGGTCGCGCGGGCGCGCAGGCGAACGGTCGTGAGGGTGGGCAGGTGGATGAGAGCGAGTCCGAGGCGGCGAACGCAAGCGTTAGCGCGATGGCGAGGAGGACCGCTGGCGATATGGATCAACAAGCGATCGGTGGTGAGCTGGTGAGCGCTAACGTGCAGGTTGGCGATGGCGCGTTGTGTTATGCCGACGCGATGGTCGAGCAGTATGCGCAGGTGAGCGCGATGGCGGTCAGCATCCGCAGTCGAGGGTCGCGCGGGCGAGCGGTCAGCATCCGCAGTCGAGGGTCGCGCGGGCGAGCGGTCAGCATCCGCAGTCGAGGGTCGCGCGGGCGAGCGGTCAGCATCCGCAGTCGAGGGTCGCGCGGGCGAGCGGTCAGCATCCGCAGTCGAGGGTCGCGCGGGCGAGCGGTCAGCATCCGCAGTCGAGGGTCGCGCGGGCGAGCGGTCAGCATCCGCAGTCGAGGGTCGCGCGGGCGAGCGGTCAGCATCCGCAGTCGAGGGTCGCGCGGGCGAGCGGTCAGCATCCGCAGTCGAGGGTCGCGCGGGCGAGCGGTCAGCATCCGCAGTCGAGGGTCGCGCGGGCGAGCGGTCAGCATCCGCAGTCGAGGGTCGCGCGGGCGAGCGGTCAGCATCCGCAGTCGAGGGTCGCGCGGGCGAGCGGTCAGCATCCGCAGTCGAGGGTCGCGCGGGCGAGCGGTCAGCATCCGCAGTCGAGGGTCGCGCGGGCGAGCGGTCAGCATCCGCAGTCGAGGGTCGCGCGGGCGAGCGGTCAGCATCCGCAGTCGAGGGTCGCGCGGGCGAGCGGTCAGCATCCGCAGTCGAGGGTCGCGCGGGCGAGCGGTCAGCATCCGCAGTCGAGGGTCGCGCGGGGCGAGCGGTCAGCATCCGCAGTCGAGGGTCGCGCGGGCGAGCGGTCAGCATCCGCAGTCGAGGGTCGCGCGGGCGAGCGGTCAGCATCCGCAGTCGAGGGTCGCGCGGGCGAGCGGTCAGCATCCGCAGTCGAGGGTCGCGCGGGCGAGCGGTCAGCATCCGCAGTCGAGGGTCGCGCGGGCGAGCGGTCAGCATCCGCAGTCGAGGGTCGCGCGGGCGAGCGGTCAGCATCCGCAGTCGAGGGTCGCGCGGGCGAGCGGTCAGCATCCGCAGTCGAGGGTCGCGCGGGCGAGCGGTCAGCATCCGCAGTCGAGGGTCGCGCGGGCGAGCGGTCAGCATCCGCAGTCGAGGGTCGCGCGGGCGAGCGGTCAGCATCCGCAGTCGAGGGTCGCGCGGGCGAGCGGTCAGCATCCGCAGTCGAGGGTCGCGCGGGCGAGCGGTCAGCATCCGCAGTCGAGGGTCGCGCGGGCGAGCGGTCAGCATCCGCAGTCGAGGGTCGCGCGGGCGAGCGGTCAGCATCCGCAGTCGAGGGTCGCGCGGGCGAGCGGTCAGCATCCGCAGTCGAGGGTCGCGCGGGCGAGCGGTCAGCATCCGCAGTCGAGGGTCGCGCGGGCGAGCGGTCAGCATCCGCAGTCGAGGGTCGCGCGGGCGAGCGGTCAGCATCCGCAGTCGAGGGTCGCGCGGGCGAGCGGTCAGCATCCGCAGTCGAGGGTCGCGCGGGCGAGCGGTCAGCATCCGCAGTCGAGGGTCGCGCGGGCGAGCGGTCAGCATCCGCAGTCGAGGGTCGCGCGGGCGAGCGGTCAGCATCCGCAGTCGAGGGTCGCGCGGGCGAGCGGTCAGCATCCGCAGTCGAGGGTCGCGCGGGCGAGCGGTCAGCATCCGCAGTCGAGGGTCGCGCGGGCGAGCGGTCAGCATCCGCAGTCGAGGGTCGCGCGGGCGAGCGGTCAGCATCCGCAGTCGAGGGTCGCGCGGGCGAGCGGTCAGCATCCGCAGTCGAGGGTCGCGCGGGCGAGCGGTCAGCATCCGCAGTCGAGGGTCGCGCGGGCGAGCGGTCAGCATCCGCAGTCGAGGGTCGCGCGGGCGAGCGGTCAGCATCCGCAGTCGAGGGTCGCGCGGGCGAGCGGTCAGCATCCGCAGTCGAGGGTCGCGCGGGCGAGCGGTCAGCATCCGCAGTCGAGGGTCGCGCGGGCGAGCGGTCAGCATCCGCAGTCGAGGGTCGCGCGGGCGAGCGGTCAGCATCCGCAGTCGAGGGTCGCGCGGGCGAGCGGTCAGCATCCGCAGTCGAGGGTCGCGCGGGCGAGCGGTCAGCATCCGCAGTCGAGGGTCGCGCGGGCGAGCGGTCAGCATCCGCAGTCGAGGGTCGCGCGGGCGAGCGGTCAGCATCCGCAGTCGAGGGTCGCGCGGGCGAGCGGTCAGCATCCGCAGTCGAGGGTCGCGCGGGCGAGCGGTCAGCATCCGCAGTCGAGGGTCGCGCGGGCGAGCGGTCAGCATCCGCAGTCGAGGGTCGCGCGGGCGAGCGGTCAGCATCCGCAGTCGAGGGTCGCGCGGGCGAGCGGTCAGCATCCGCAGTCGAGGGTCGCGCGGGCGAGCGGTCAGCATCCGCAGTCGAGGGTCGCGCGGGCGAGCGGTCAGCATCCGCAGTCGAGGGTCGCGCGGGCGAGCGGTCAGCATCCGCAGTCGAGGGTCGCGCGGGCGAGCGGTCAGCATCCGCAGTCGAGGGTCGCGCGGGCGAGCGGTCAGCATCCGCAGTCGAGGGTCGCGCGGGCGAGCGGTCAGCATCCGCAGTCGAGGGTCGCGCGGGCGAGCGGTCAGCATCCGCAGTCGAGGGTCGCGCGATGGCGGTCAGCATCCGCAGTCGAGGGTCGCGCGATGGCGGTCAGCATCCGCAGTCGAGGGTCGCGCGATGGCGGTCAGCATCCGCAGTCGAGGGTCGCGCGATGGCGGTCAGCATCCGCAGTCGAGGGTCGCGCGATGGCGGTCAGCATCCGCAGTCGAGGGTCGCGCGATGGCGGTCAGCATCCGCAGTCGAGGGTCGCGCGATGGCGGTCAGCATCCGCAGTCGAGGGTCGCGCGATGGCGGTCAGCATCCGCAGTCGAGGGTCGCGCGATGGCGGTCAGCATCCGCAGTCGAGGGTCGCGCGATGGCGGTCAGCATCCGCAGTCGAGGGTCGCGCGATGGCGATCAGCATCCGCAGTCGAGGGTCGCGCGATGGCGATCAGCATGCGCAGGTGAGCTAGTGGCTGGCGAACCATGTTCCTTCAGAAGTGTTGGAGAACGTTGGCGTGCCGGCTGTAACACACGTGGGCGAGCTGATGATCGCTGGCGGGCTGACGATCGCTGGCGGGCTGACGATCGCTGACGAGCTGACGATCGCTGACGAGCTGATGATCGCTGGCGAGCTGATGATCGCTGACGAGAAGGCTACGCGTGGAAGCCTGCGCAAAGAATAAGAGTCCTTGACCCTGACCTGAACCGAAGTTCTAGATCGCGAGGGCGAACGTGGGCGCACAGGGCGCGTAACAGGAACCAACAGGAACCGCAGGGAAGATCATCTTGAAAGCGCTGACGAACAGGAGAGCGCTGATGAGCAGAAGGGCGCGCAGGGAAACCCTGACACGCAAGGGAAGAACCCCCGTGGGGGCAACCCTTTGCCCCGAAGGGATCGTTGTCCGCCGGGAGACTGATGTCCGTCGGAAGACCGCTGTCCGTCGGGAAGACCGTTGTCCGTCGGGAAGACCGTTGCCCGTCGGAAGACGAGATCAGACAGCTGTTCCATTTGCACCAAGGCGGAAGATCGAGAAAAAGGAGTTGTAGGCTGCAAACGGAGATCCAAAAAGGCGCCTCAAGCACCCTTATAGGGAGATGAGAGGCCCTTACGACGAGGCGGACGGAGGGCCTTACGGCGAGGGAGGCCAACAGCAACAGCAACAGAAGAAAACCTCCGAAGAGGAGTCTCTATGAGTGTACTCTCTCGCGGACGAAAGAGAAACACTTCGTGGAAGAGACTGGTCAGCCAGTGACCTAAAAGGAGCAATCCTCCGAAGAGGAGCTCCTGCAGTTGCCCAGCCCCTTGAGCGAAACTGCAGGTGCGACCGCTCAGCACCAAGAGCATAGTCGCACGAAAAAAAGGCAAGAGAAGAACCCCCCAAAAGGGGAAAAAACTCAAGCCTGGACAGGAAAAACTTCCCTCGGAAGGAAAGTTATCCGCCCAAGGAGGCAAGCCTCCTGAGTGTTCTAAAATGAACTGGAGAGCTGTCCGTCGTCACGGGAGTACTACCAGTAGAAGGAGACACGCCCCTGACGAAAATACAAGGGGGGAGGCAGCAACAGCCGAATCCCCAGGACTCAACCAGACAGCTCACACCGTTGCTATATTACAGAAACGAACTAGATCGGTAACTGTAAAAAAAAAATAAAAAAAATATTAGTACACATTCATTCCCCCGGGAAGGCTCCGAAGAGGAATCCCGAGGGAAAGGAACAAGAATTACACAACAGGCACGTGCCCTCACAACCACTTACACTCGCGGAAGGAGAGCTGTAACCAAAACAGAAATATAACAATTATAATTATGTAACTATGTAATTATGTAATTTAAAAATGAATGAACACTAAAGAAAGAACGAAAACCCCGAAAGGAATCGTTCTACAAGCTGAAAAACAAAAAACAACTACAATTAGATTCATAACTAATTGAGACAAACGTACGGCGTAGCAACCCCCCACACGGAAAGGAAGCTAGGCTACAAGGGCGTAGTAACACGTAGTAAAAGGGTGAACGACCTCAAGAGAGAGAGAGAGAGAGAGAAAGACATAAGTCAAACTCGATAGCCACCCATAAAAATACGCCGTGGTGGCCTAACTGCCGAGGCCTCCACGTAGATATCGTACACTACACACACACATCTGAAAAGGAAACTTACTTATTTCTATACTCAAATATATATACAAACATGAAAACATGTTACATATATATTGAGTAAATGAAAAGTAAGCGATTAAGTAAAGACAAAACAGACAATGGCTGCCAAGCGAGGACCAAGACAGAGACGTCTGTCACAGTCCGAGCCAAAAGTGAAAGTGAGTATTCACCTGTGTGTGAGGGGGAGGAGGGGTAGCTAGCTACCACTCCCCTACCCCCCCGCTAACTAGCGCGGGGGTAATACACCCTCGTTAAATTCTAATGGCTCGCCATTTCAGCTACGCTAAAAAGTAATACCCTTTGTAAATAGCGTGGTTTGTATTTCGGTTACGGAACAAACTGTCTTAAAATATGATGGATGGAAGGCACAGGCCGGCTGCCGGCAAGCAACACAGATGCCGGCAGCCGGTCATAGAATTCTTGCCGTCGGCACATCGATCAGCCATGTCCAAGGCGAGAGGAGGCAGCGAACTGCTGGCCTAACCATCCATATAGACGCCGGCAGAACTAACTGCCGGCAGCTAGCCCATAAAGAAAGTCAGAGAGAAAGGTAAGGATAGAGGATGGCATAGAATCAGCTATGCCGGCGAACATCCTGAAAGTGTGTGCCAGTGGAAGAGGGAAATAAATTCGGGCTTCCACTCAACCATATCCAATCATAAGGTATATGGAAGGCAGTCCAAGGGAGGACTCGAGGTCACACTCAAAGATATGAGGTTACCTGCCGGCAGCCGACAGGGAAACTCAGGCCAGTTCTACAGACACCCATAGGGACATATGTAGGACCACGGTCATAAGGGTGAAGGTTCATCCAACACAAAAGAGATAGCGGGAAAGGGGGTAAAAAGTCCATAAGTAAGGTAATACCCTAAGGCAGTGGTTCCCAAACTGGGGGGCGCGCCCCACTAGGGGGGCGTGAGGACGATACTAGCGGGGCGTGAAGTCATCTGCTCGAAATTACTTAGTTTAATAGAATAATAAAATCATTAAAAGAACAAATATCTGTCATTACATACATGCATCCATCTCACTAAATTTGACCAGAAATTGTGCCTTAGTCTCATAAGTATTTCCAAATATTATATGCAATGTTTTCAAATTATCTATTCTTAAAATTGCAACTCAATTTTGCCAATTTGCTAATGTTCAAAATTTTTTTTCGCTCACTTTGAACCAAATGTTTCGTTTTTAGTTACTGAAATGTACTATTATTTGTTTGAGTGGCTTTCATTATTAAAATGTAATACAAACAGAAATCTGTTTTCCTGTATAATGCTAAGAAATAAATGTAAGAATCATTTCATATAAAAAAAAAAAAGAGGAATGGGGGCGTACGGGTCTACTGGAAGCAAAAAAGGGGCGTCAGGTAAGATAGTTTGGGAACCACTGCCCTAAGGCATTACCTAACCTCAATGATTCTGATCTCAAAAGTAACCTCAAGTAGGGGAAATCATTTCCCCATATTGGGTTAGGCAAAAGAGAACGCCCATAGGACGCATTCATAGAGAACAGAATCTCATATTAGGGATCTTAACCAAGGAAGAAACCTATCTTCCAGTTAGAAAACCCTAAACAGGACTGTCTGCTAGACCAGGAAAAGGGGAAATTATAAAACAATAACCTCAAAGTGGCCTAGGGAGGACTAGCCTCCTGAACAGCAACTAGACTAACTGGGAAGTCATTTCCCAAGGTAGCTAGATGCTTAACACAGACTTACTCTGATGTCCCGTCCTCAACTCCAAGCCCGAGGATTGGCAAAGAATCAGCTATGCCCGTCCGAGGAAAGGAGAGAGAAACGAAACGCCCCAGCAAATTTTGCCCGAACATAGGTCACAGCAAAGTTAACTGAGGATAGCCTAGGCTAATCAGAGGGAAAGGAAATTACTCTTAAATCTCGTAGAGATAATATTGACTTAAAAGGTATAGGAGATATCAACCTCCCCTTAAAAGACAATACAAGAGCAATAAGGGACATATATCAAGTATACTAAAGCCCTTAGGCTATTAAGCCAAAGAGCATAGAGAAACGTTCATCGAAACTCTAGTATACTATCTTGGAAGAGGAAAAATTACACAGTAATATCTTAATTGTATAAAATATTGCGTGAGCTTCAATAAAACTTTACCAGAAAGGTTATATCATGCATGAAGTGTGTAGGTGCCTAGGCTAGGATGCCTGGCACTCGTGAGGCTCGATCATAATAGCCAAATCCACGACAACAATGACATAATATAAAAATCCCTAGCTAAAAAACTAAATAGCTAAAGTTATTAAAGCGATTAATGCCGGGAATATCGTTCTTGCTAACTAAATGAACAAAGAACGATCGCGTCCATGACGCCATCCGGCTGGCAACAGCTCTTGTTACGTTAATCACGATCTCAATCGAAAAGCAAAACTGGCAAGAGCTTGCATTTACACAATTCAAAGATATTACTTAACTTTCCAGACGCTGATGACGCGGGGGAATCCATCACAACGATGAAAAAGCTTTCAAAATAGCGAGATAACTCGGGAAAAACACCGGTCACCGAAGCTACTAACGAAAGAACGGCTTAGGTGGCGCCTCGCGGTGGCGATTGGGCGAACTATTTACAGTACATTAGGAGAATCGAGTGTTCACCTCTTTAACGACTCTCCTATTTTCTTGCCACTTTTCCCATTCGAAGTGAAAACGCTAACTGGGGTGTATATAGCCGAGATGTGTCAAGATACGTTCTTACGCGATATCCCTTTGTGAATTTTTGAGGGATACTCGCTCGCTCCAGGAGTTAGAATTCTGGATACCTTCGGTAAATTCTCTGGGATATATCACTGTAGTCACATATAACCTAGGAAGCTACTTATGAAGGAACTTCCATCAGCACGACATGGCCTAAGCCCAAAAAACCTTTTAATCTTACTTTTTAAGTTATAAATACGTGATCACAGTTCAAATAAAACAAAAAAGAGAAAGCCTAAACTCAAAAAACGTCCAAACAGAGTAAAATGCAAGAGAAAATTTCCAATAGAACCGACGGCCATGACGGCAGGGAAAAATCTGAAGAGGTTGAGTATAGTTCTACCTGTTGTACCGTGAGGGCACTAGTGTACACCTGGCATATCTGCGATAGCTGCACAAGATTTTGGGAATTTCCTGCCGAGGCGTCAGGGACGCTAGCCATTCTTATATAACCAGCGGGTAAGTTTTATATTCAAAAATGTTATTTTCATTAGTAAAATAAATTTTTGAATATACTTACCCGATAATCATGTAGCTGTCAACTCTGTTGCCGACAGAAATCTACGGTAGGGATACGCCAGCGATCGCTATACAGGTGGGGGTGAACACCACAGCGCCATCTGTGGTCAGGTACTCTAGTACTTCTTGTCAACACCACCTCAATTTTTTCCTCGGTCCACTGGTTCTCTATGGGGAGGAAGGGTGGGTCAATTAAATCATGATTATCGGGTAAGTATATTCAAAAATTTATTTTACTAATGAAAATAACATTTTTCAATATTAATCTTACCCGATAATCATGTAGCTGATTCACACCCAGGGTGGTGGGTGGAGACCAGCATACATGTTAACACAGAAGCTAAGTATCCCGTATTTTATTTTATTAGTTATTCAAAAATAACATAAAATATATAAGTACCTGGTAAGGAAGACGACTTGAACCATTACTCTGCCTTTATTAAGTACGTCTTTCTTACTGAGCGTAGCGGTCCTCTTAGGATGCTGAACGACTCTTAGGTGCTGAAGTATAAAGGGCTGCAACCCATACTAAAGGACCTCATCACAACCTTTAACCTCGGCGCTTCTCAAGAAAGAATTGACCACCCGCCAAATCAACAAGGATGTGGAAGGCTTCTTAGCCAACCGTACAACCCATAAAAAGTATTCAAGAGAAAGGTTAAAAAGGTTATGGGATTATGGGAATGTAGTGGCTGAGCCCCCGCCTACTACTGCATTCGTTGCTACGAATGGTCCCAGGGTGTAGCAGTTCTCGTAAAGAGACTGGACATCTTTGAGATAGAATGATGCGAACACTGACTTGCTTCTCCAATAGGTTGCATCCATAACACTCTGCAGAGAACGGTTCTGTTAGAGGGCCACTGAAGTAGCCACAGCTCTCACTTCATGTGTCCTTACCTTCAGCAAAGCAAGGTCTTCTTCCTTCAGATGAGAATGTGCTTCCCTAATCAGGAGCCTGAATAGGTAAGAAACTGAGTTCTTAGACCTTGGAAGAGAAGGCTTCTTGATAGCCCACCATAAGGCTTCTGATTGTCCTCGTAAAGGTTATGACCTTTTTAGATAGTACCTAAGAGCTCTAACTGGGCAAAGTACTCTCTCCAGTTCGTCCCCCACCAAGTTGGACAGGCTTGGGATCTCGAACGACTTAGGCCAAGGACGTGAAGAAAGCTCGTTTTAGCAAAAAACCGAGCTGCAAGGAACATGTAGCCGTTTCAGATGTGAAAACTATGTTCCTGCTGAAGGCGTGGATCTCACTTACTCTTTTAGCTGTTGTCAAGCACACGAGGAAAAGAGTTTTTAATGTGAGGTCCTTAAAAGAGGCTGATTGGAGAGGTTCAAATCTTGATGACATAAGGAACCTTAGGACCACGTCTAGATTCCAGCCTGGAGTGGACAACCGACGTTCCTTTAAGGTCTTAAAAGACCTAAGGAGGTCCTGTAGATCTTTGTTGGTGGAAAGATCCAAGCCTCTGTGGCGGAAAACCGCTGCCAACATACTTCTGTAACCCTTAATCGTAGGAGCTGAAAGGGATCTTACGTTCCTTAGATGTAACAGGAAGTCAGCAATCTGGGTTACAGTGGTACTGGATGAGGAAACTGCATTGGCCTTGTACCAGCTTCGGAAGACTTCCCCTTTAGACTGATAGACTCTGAGAGTGGATGTCCTCCTTGCTCTGGCAATCGCTCTGGCTGCCTCCTTCAAAAAGCCCCTAGCTCTTGAGAGTCTTTCGAAAGTCTGAAGGCAGTCAGACGAAGAGCGTGGAGGTTTGGATGTACCTTCTTTACGTGAGGTGGACGTAGAAGGTCCACTCCTAGAGGAAGAGTCCTGGGAATGTCAACCAGCCATTGCAGTACCTCTATGAACCATTCTCTCGCGGGCTAGAGCGGAGCCAACCAATGTCAGCCGTGTCCCTTTGCGAGAGGCGAACTTCTGAAGTACCTTGTTGACAATCTTGAACGGCGGGAATGCATACAGGTCGAGATGGGACCAATCCAGCAGAAAAGCATCCACGTGAACTGCTGCTGGGTCTGGAATCGGAGAACAATACAACGGGAGCCTCTAGGTTATCGAGGTAGCGAACAGATCTATGGTTGGCTGACCCCACAGGGCCCAAAGTCTGCTGCAAACATTCTTGTGAAGGGTCCACTCTGTGGGGATGACCTGACCCTTCCGGCTAAGGCGATCTGGCATGACATTCATATCGCCCTGAATGAACCTCGTTACCAGCGTGAGCTTTCGATCTTTTAACCAGATGAGGAGGTCCCTTGCGATCTAGAACAACTTCCACGAATGAGTCCCTCCCTGCTTGGAGATGTAAGCCAAGGCTGTGGTGTTGTCAGAGTCCACCTCCACCACCTTGTTAAGCTGGAGGGACTTGAAGTTTATCAAGGTCAGATGAACCGCCAACAACTCCTTGCAATAGATGTGAAGTGTCCTTAGCTCCTGATTCCATGTTCCCGAGCATTCCTGTCCGTTCAAAGTCGCACCCCAGCCCGTGTCTGATGCGTCAGAGAAGAGACGGCGGTCGGGTTTCTGAACAGCCAAAGGTAGACTTCCTTGAGAAGAAAGCTGTTCTTTCACCACGTGAGAGTAGACCTCCTCTCTTCGGAAACAGGAACTGAGATCGTCTCTAGCGTCATGTCCTTTATCCAGTGAGCCGCTAGATGATATTGAAGGGGGGGAGGTGGGGTCTCCCTAACTCGATGAACAATGCCAGCGATGAAAGTGTCCCTGTTAGACTCATCCACTACCTGACTGAGCATCGGTTCCTTCTCAGCATGCTCTGGATGCAATCTAGGGCTTAGTATATCTTTGGGGCCGACGGAAAAGCCCGAAAAGCTCGACTCTGAAGATCCATACCCAGGTAGACAATGGTCTGGGATGGGACGAGCTGGGACTCCTCAAAATTGACCAGGAGGCCCAGTTCCTTGGTCAGATCCATAGTCCATCTGAGAATCTCCAGACAGCGACGACTTGTGGGAGCTCTTAAAAGCCAGTCTTCTGACGGGGCCGGACACAAGATCATGGTACTGCTGCACAGTCTGTGAACTGTCAACCATGGGGAAGCGAGGAAGTACAGTGACAACCCGAAGCTGTCTAGACTGTCTGGGTCGTACAGACAACTCCTTATCGGGTTGCTGAGGTTGCCGCACTGCGTCACAACAAGTCACTTCTGCTGGTTGTTGAACGTCTTCCCAGTGACACACTGACTCCGTAAACAAAAAATCCTCTAACAAGGACTAAGCTTGGACTGCATGTCTTGCAACACAGCTCAAGGTCTATGGGAGCAGGTGTGGTAACAGACGGGGTTAGCGACTGAAGTGGAACCATTACCTTCCCTGGAAGCATGTTATGCTTAAATAAAAGTCCATAGGAGGCTACGCAGCTAAAGGCTCCTCTCCAAATGACAGAGTCCTCAAGGGAATATCAGAAGGAGGGAGAATAGCACTTTCTCATCTACAGGAACCATATCCGAGAAAAGCTAAGTTCTCTCAGTAAGGGTTTCACTGGTGCAAAAGCAGCAGACTAGAATGCAACGTTATGAAACTGCTTGACAGTCTAGTGAGTTGGCAACAACCAAAGATGTGTGACTGAGAAGCATGCGGTAAGGTATGCAGAGCATGCTGTATGCAGAGCATGCTCTATGAGCATGTTGCATGGTGTGTGGCTTATGCTGCATGGGATGAGGCTCATGCTGCATGGGATGAGGCTCATGCTGCTTAAAAGAAATCTGAACCTGACACTAATCTAGCTGTCCGAGGATTTACCTGGTGAGACATCAGTCTCTTTACCAGAGAGTTTTACCAGATTTCCCCGGGCCACCACGTGACACAATTGGTAGTAATTCATTCAAATTACCTCTAATGAGTCAATATGGATAAATATCAACACAACATCGTGTTCAAATAGAAATAAATTTCTACCTCATACTTGGGATCGAACACTAGCCCCTTCTAATGAAAGGCCAGGTCGAAACCAACCATGCCACAAGAGCCCATAGGATGTCGCATAGCATGAGGCTCCTGCCTCATGGGTTGAGGAGGATGCCGCATAGCATGAGGCTCCTGCCTCATGGTTTGAGGAGGATGCCGCATAGCAAGAGGCTCCTGTGAGGTTCCTGCCTCAAGAGTTGCGTCTGCCTCAAGGGTTGAGGGGGTAGCTGCGCAGAGAGAGGCTCATGCTGCATAGACTGAGGTTCAAGTTGAATGGGAAGAGGCTCAAGCTGAGGAGAAAGTGGCAGATGCATGCGTTGAGGTGGCTGACTCATAGCATGAGGTTCCTGCCTCAAGAGTTGCGCTTTCCTCAAGGGTTGAGGTGGCTGCGCAGAGAGAGGCTCTTGACTCACGAGTTGAGGTTCTTGAGGTGCTTGCCTCGAGAGTTGAGGTTCTCGCCTCGAGGAAAGTGGAGGTGGTTGCTGCGAGAGTTGAGGTGGCTGCCTCAAGGATGGTAGAGGTTGTCGTACCTCAAGAGGTTGCTGCCTCGAGGGTGGTTGTAATGCAAGATACTCCTATCTCAAGGGTAGAGGAGGTTGTAAGGCATAAGGCTCTTGCCCCCATTGTTGAGGAGGTTGCTGCGTGGTAAGAGGCTCCTGCCTCAAGGAAAGAGGAGGTTGCTGCACAGCGCTGGTATCTGGCAACTCCCAACGCGGCAGCTCACGCATGGAGGTAGCTTGAGGAACCTCAACCTCATACGTCTGGCAGATTGTACTGCGCAGAGGAGGAGGAGCGTTCGCAGGAGGAGGTGTATTAACCTTCTCTGCCTGAAACTCCTTCATCAACACCGCAAGCTGAGACTGCATTGTCTGCAGCATAGACCACTAGAGTTTAAGAAAGACAACAACAAACGGAGCTACTGTCCGTTGAGACTGAGGGTCTAAAACAGCTGGTGCGGCAACAGACGGAGCTACTGCCTGTTGCGATACCACCTTGCCTCTCTGGGAGGTGTGCAGTTGTCGTACTGCAGCAAGTCCGAACTGACCCAGTGCTAATGGCACCACCTAGGAGTTGGACTTGCGCGGAAGGGACCGACTTGCACTTAAAAGCTGCAAGATTTGGTCCATGGCTTCTGCGAGAAACCTCTTCCGCAGACGAGGAATAAATGGGCTCTCTCGTCTTTGTGTGGGTGGGGTGACCACGTCGGCTACGTGAGTTGGTTACACCCGAAACCACGGAGGGAAACGTCTGTTCGTCGATCAAGGCCTGCTGAACCCATAAGTCCTTCGACATTACTTCTCCCCTGGGCTTGGGAGCTTGTAAGAGGTCCCAGACTAGGCGAACAACTGGCACGAACAGACGAACCCTCGAACGCAACACTGTAACACTTTGCGCTTATCACTGTATCACTTTTGATTTTCTGTTTGCACTTATTTCACTGAACTCGAAACTTTAAGTGGTTGTACCTGAAACACGCAATTCTATCCTTCATTAAAAGTTAGTAATTGCGAAAACAGTATTACAATGTAACAGAAAAACATAATGAAAGATAAATAATTCAGTGGCTGGAAAAGAGATTAAACACTAGATCAAATAAACTACGTTTAAAATCTCTCACCGCAAAAAGTCTGAGAACAAGAATAAAACTCTAGAAACGTTTACCTTCTTCCCCTAAAGAGACTAGGGAGAAGAGCAAAAACGATAACAACGTTACCCGCTTGAACGAAACGTTTATCCTCCTCTCTCTCCCTCCGTCTCTATCTCTCTCTCTCTCTCTCTTGACTTAGCACCTGAGAGAAGAGCCCAATTATATATATCGTTAAAACATATTATTGTTAAAGGAAAAAAACTGAAAGGTTTCCCAAATAAAAAGTTCCTTTATTAGAATAGAACCATTTAAGCTAAGAAAGAATGAACAAAACGCTAGAATCGGTTTACTCTTACTGCAACGTGACACCGTGATAGACTCTCTCTCTATCGTAACGATAGAGCGCAAGTTGAACGTTCTGAACGTCAACAACTGCAGAGACAATACAAAACGTTAGTTCAACTTTGAAAACAGTACAAGACTATCAAAGAAATTCTTTCAAAAAACATTAAAATAGCATAATATGTTAACAGGTAAAAACGAAATGACGGGCTCAAAGTTAATTAACTTCGGTTCCAAGAAAAGACCGCCTACTATTAGGAAAGGTCGAATATAAACAAATATAAAAATTAATTTTAATAAGTTTATAATAAAAGGAAGTTAATCAAAGAGGCCTATAAAAGGCGGAGAGATATAAAATAAATCTATAACTTTGTTAAGCAAAATTAAGAGAGTCTATACTCTCTTCGACACCAACACTTCCGTATCTGGCAACTCCCAATGCGGCAGCTCACGCGTGGAGGTAGGTTGAGGAACCTCAACATCATACGTCTGGCAGGCTGGACTGCGCAGAGGTGGAGTTGAGGTTGCTGCCTCGAGGATGGTGGAGGGAAGGGTCGGCCATTTAAAAGTGAAAGAGAGTTCATACTCTCTTCGTACCAAAATTAAATCAAAAATTAAATCAAATTAATTCCAAAAACTTGCTAAGCTAATGATATAGCTTCCTGAATAGCGAAGGCTAAACTCTAGAGCAAATACATCACCAAATCGTGAGCAATAACTCCAGAATCAACAGCGTATCCATGTAGGTCTAGCCGGAGGCACGACAGAGGAAAAATTGAGGTGGTGTTGACAAGAAGTACTAGAGTACCTGACCACAGATGGCGCTGTGGTGTTCACCCCCACCTGTATAGCGATCGCTGGCGTATCCCTACCGTAGATTTCTGTCGGCAACAGAGTTGACAGCTACATGATTATCGGGTAAGATTAATATTGAAAATTGAAGATTGCATGATTAATCCTCAGATAATCGAACACAAATGTTAGAGGAACAGGGAAAACCACTGTGCGAATTTGCTACAAAAACAGGAATAAGCGCCATCTTGGATACAGCGCCATCTAGATACTCGTAGTAGTACGGAAGGAAGGGAACCTTGATAACGGCTCCCCTTCTATTTTAGCCACTTTTCCCCCTCGAAACGAAAATGCTATTCGGGGTGAAGATTGCTATGTGTCGTATCAAGATATACATCCCTGATATTATGCGATATCCTTAAGAGAAATTTTAAGGATATTCGTGCAAGGAGTTAGAATTCTGGAGACCTAAAGGTTAATTCTCTGGGAATATCACTGTAGCCAAATATCCCTTAGAAAGCTACCAATAGGAACCTTCCATCAGGACGACATGGTTTGAGCCCAAAAACAGAATTATAATTACTGTATTTAAATCAGCTAAGAATATTCACTAATAGTGAGAACCACTGATCCTCCGAAGGGAAGTGTTCCCCATGGAGAAAAGCTGAAAAGTTAAAATTACAATTATAATTTCACTAAAAATAAATGAGGCAAACAATTGGAAGAGCATCCTAACCCCCGCACAGGAAAGGAGCTTCCCCAATAGTACACTGTTGTTGTAAAGGTGAACAACCTCGAGAAGAGAAAGACCGTAGTCAATTTCTAAGAGGCCACATTCCCTTCGCTCAGTAATCCATGTTTCCCGTACGAAAATGGAAAAGGCGAAGACAATAGTTGAATGAAGAGGGTCCAGGCGATGACAATTCCCCTGCGGAGGCCGAGTTAACGGTTATATGCCGACGGGAAGACCGATGGACCAGAGAGGGAGAGGTCGTTCCCCACGACGTGGAACTGTGCTGGCCTTGCTAATCTACGCAAGTGTCGTTGTCGTATATGTATCACACACAGCATAAACACTGAAAAGGAAACTTATCACATTTCTATACACACATATATATACATAAACGTTAAGAATGTTTTCATATATATACATGTAAAAGAAAAAGTAAGTTAAAAGACAAAAATTAATGGCAGTCCAGAATAGCCGAGGAGGGAGAGAGGAAACAACCGCTCTACATCCGAGCCAAAAGTAAAGTGACTAAATCACAGGTGTGTGAACAGGAGTGGTAGCAAGCTACCCGCCCCCCTACCCCCACTAACTAGCGGTGTGGGTTGTTAACCCTCGCTAAATTTTAATGGCTCGTCATTTCAGCTCAGCAAAGAGTATAACCCCTAATAAATAGCGTGGTTTGTATTCCAGTTACGGAACAAACAAGAATTACAATGATTTAAATCAGCTAAGAATATTCACTAATAGTGAAAACCACTAATCCTCCGAAGGGAAGTGTTCCCCATGGAGAAGAAATGAAAAGTTAAAATTACAAAAAATTATAATTTCACTAAAATACCGTATTTTCCTTGTCATAAGACGCACCTTTTTTCCACAAAACTACCCCGAAAAATCACCCTGCATCTTAACACTAAGAAAAACTTGTACAGAGTTTGACAACCCTCAAATACCCAACTTATGACATACAAGATCTCACACTCGCTAGACATAAAATATCAACCTAGAATTATTATTCATATACAGTAAAATAAATAAATTTTTGGGCTCAGGCCATGTTGTCCTGATGGAAGGTTCCTATAAGTAGCTTCCTAGGGTATATTTGACTACAGCGATATTCCCAGAGAATTTACCTTTAGGTCTCCAGAATTCTAACTCCTGGCGTGAATATCCTTAAAATTCCTCTCAAGGATATCGCATAATATCAGGGGACGTATATCTGGATATGACACAGCAATCTTCCCCCCGAATAGCGTTTTCGCTTCGAGGGGGAAAGTGGCAAAAATAGAAGGGGAGCCGTTATCAAGGTACCCTTCCTCCGTTACTACCTTGAGTATCTAGATGGTGTCATCATCGCCACCATGTTTTATTCCTATAAGTGTAGCGCTACTAGCTCGGTGATTTTCCTGTTCGCTCTCTTGTTTACGCTTATCTCGTTGGATTTATCATGCAATCTCCAGCCTCTTCTGCCTCTGGAAAGTTGAGTATTTGATCTTTACATTGTATAAATTTTAGCTGTTGCCTCACAGTGAAATTAGGTTAAATTAAGTGAAAGAGCTGCTGCCTGAACCAGAGGCATTATGGGCGCTGTCGTTCGTAACGCATGAGTTATTTAGTTAGCCAGAACGATTTTTCCAGTATAAATAGCATGAATATCTAATAGCTATTCAGTCTTCATTGCTAGGAGTTAATTATATTATGCCGATTGTATTCGTGATAGTTTCGGTGATTTAGGTAACTGAACCTTGCTTACACTAGGCTTCCTAGCCTAGGCGTTTTAGTTTACTTTAATGCATGATATAATAGACATTCCTAGTGTTATTAAATTTAAATGAGGCTATTTAGGCAATTTATACATGTAAGATACATTGATTGCATATAAATTTTCCTCTTCTGAGATCGTATACGAGAGAGTTTCGGTGATTAAGGTAATCGATTCTCGCCCGCCACTAGGCTACTAGCCTAGTGGCTTTAGTATACTTTCATACATGTTCCCCGGTTACCCTCGTGTATCGTTTTATCAATTCAGGCGGAGATAAATATCTCCTAGAATTATTATATAAACCGATACTCGTCTCCAGTGGAGATTTAAGGGTAATCCCTCCTTCCTTCTGAGTGTAGCCTTAGTCTACAACCCTAGTTGGCCGTGCCTCGAGTTGTCATTCAGGCAGGACTAGGCTAGGGTTTTCTGTCCTTTCCCTTGGCCGCAGATAGCAGGTTTTAGGTTTCGGTCAGAACCAGAGTATATAGTCTTGTGCCGGCAACCGGTCGGCAGGGTGAATAGTCATTCCCCTGTCAGACTAGGCTGCCGGCATAGAAGGCTAGACCTCCCTAGGCCGCACCTGAAGGGGTTGTATGATATTGCCACCTTCTCCCTGCGGTCTAGTAGACTAGTCCTGTGCTCCCAGACCCTAGGCTGAAGAATAGAAATTCTTCTGCCGCCTAGGATGGCGCCGGCACTGCAACTCTCTTTCTCTCTTGTTGAGAGGAGGCGGCAAGATTGCTGCCGGCCCCTTAACTGTATTGGCAGACCCTAGGCTGGGGAATAGACATTCTCCTGCCACCTAGGATGGCGCCGATACTGAAACTGAGTTTCTTAAAGGTGTGGATGGACCGGCAACCCTGCCGGCTCCTTCCACACCTCATACAGGACCCTTCTCCCCCCCCCTCTGTCCTTTAGTGATGGCCTAGCCATCGCAAACCTTTGGCCGTTGTCCTACAATCTCACCGCTTGCTGGCAGGTTGTGGAACCGGCCGGGGCTCCTGCTTGTAGTAGCTTAGTCGCTCAGCTTTCCCTTATGGACACAAGGCTCCAGGAAAGCTGTGCTGGCAGGAGATCCCTTTACTGTAGTGTGTTCTTCAGTCCTCTCTTGGACAGCCATTCACAGACCTGTGGCCGGCAGAGACCGGCAATGGTTTGTGTGTGGGTAGAAGCCTGAATGATACATTCTCCCCTTCCATTTGAACCCTCATTCTGGAGGAAGGTACTAAGACTGAGCTCTTACATCCTTATTTACTGTTGATACACATTCAATAAGGCAACCTTCACTCCTTGCTTTCTCTCACTCTATCGGCTAGTGCCGCCGGGTACTAACCTAGCCGGCAGCTGCCGGCCACTATCCCAGCCGGCAAGGCGCAGGCTGGACCAGTGTGCCGGCAGCCGGCGAGCCGCCGGCAGAACTGGCTTGGCTGGCAGGTGCCGGCCACTACCCTGACCGGCAAGGAACCGGCACTGGACTGTGCCCCAGGTGCTAGCCTTTCCGACAACATGCCGGCTAGAACTACAGTATATGACTATACAGTAGCCAGTATATTTGCAGTATAGATCCACTGCAAACAGAAAACTATAGTATAAAGTATACAATAGTTCATTTTCTAACATACCCTGTGCGTCCAAGCACAGTCTATTGTTGAGACCATATTATATAAGGAAAGGAAGATTTCTTTCCATATACTGATAGATGATCAGTTACAAATGACCCTCATTATTAAACCTTTGGGAAGTCAGTGTTAAGTTACACTTATCTATCCTTATAGGGTAGAACTCTTCCATTGGGTTTCCTGAATAGGATAACCCTAGGCTTTAATTTTGAGGGAGGTCATAGCAATTGGCTGGACAGGAAACACAAGTATGTGTCTTTCCTAATTCTTTTCTAGCTTGTCTAGCCTAAGCTAAATGCAATAAAAATGCAAAAATATTAATAATAATATTTATATAGTTTATCAGGTGAGATGAACTACTGCATACTCATTTAGTTCTCATCTCTTTACAGGAGGACCACCCTAAATGCCTGCGAGTCTTCTGCAATGTTAGGAGCAAGGACTTATGCGGCCATGTAGAGTGCAGGACACACTCTCTCTGTTCCATCACCAAGGGAACTCTCAAGTACTGGGACCCCCAGGACTGCAATGTATGCAAAGCCTTGGTTACTGAGGCTTTTGATGACCCCAAGACAGCGGAGTCAAGGGATGCAGCACAGAGTAAGTTGCGCAGATGGGTTCGTGGCTTCCAGAAGAATGCCACAGGGCCTTACCTTCCGAATGATCGGATACGGGCCTATCTGTTCCCTAAGGCAACTGCGGATGCTGTTATACCACAGCCCCAACCTGAGATCCCTTGCGTCCCCATTACCGTAGATACGGATGTTTCTGACGCTATGAAGGACATCCATCTAGATGAGAGGATGTCAGAGGTGTCGGAGGACACCGAGAAAGACTTTCTTGCGGAGGGTTAAGAAGAGGAGTTTACCTTGCCTCCTGAGACTGAAGAGGATGACGTCGAATCAGTGTCCGTTTCGTCGGTTCCAGCCCCAGAACCAGTGCCCTCTACGTCTTCTACTCCTCCATCTGACGAAATGGGAAAAGCCCTGGCTAGTCTCATGACGATGATGAAGAGTCTTCGTAAGCAAAACGAAGAAAGGGACGCTGCACTGAGGAGAAAGATGCACCATCTTGCAGCGTCCCGTGGGTCTCACAAGAGACTCAATGTGAAGGATCTTCCTTCGTGTTCCGAAGTAAACCCTTGGAGGCATGCAGAGTACATGCCAATTACAAACGGGAAGATCTTCATTTCAGAGAAGCTGGGAGCCGTCCTCATTGAGGATGTCGACTTTTAGCCCAGCTTTGAGTCTTACCCAGACTGCTTCGTCCATCTGAAGGCGGAACCTGTGTCCAAGGAGGAGACAGAGCCGAAAGAGGTCATAGTTCTTGACCATGGGAAAGCTCAAGCTTTGATGGCAAGCAGTCTGAAAGACAGGGGCTTCACTAATTCTGAAGTGCCAGCCCTGAGTAAGAAACACCCTTCTTTTCTTGCTCCAGCTAAACTGGCCTTTCCCTTTGCGGAAAAAGGGTTTAAGGCAGATATGAAGGCAGTAGAAGCTGGGAAACCTTGTCCTACACTTGAGGATGTAGACCTTCATCCCTAGCTCTGCCTACGGATGACAAAGACTGGAAGGAAATACATCTTACCTTCTCAGTTGGGAAGTTGGAGGCGGATATTGCTGGACGCCAGTTCAGCGATAACCTCCCTAAGTTGTCTGACTTTCTCTTGCATAGGGAGCAAGAAACAAAGGAAAGGCTTGCCGCATCCCTGTCCCTCCAAATTACCTTAAGAGGCAATGGCAAGTGATAATAGATCCCCAGACATGTTCATGGTCGTGGCCAAATCACATTTGGCAACGCTGTTCAAGGACCTATATGGCTTTGTTAGGGCCAGAAGAGCATGTAGGGAGTTCGTGTTTGCTTCGGCTGCGGTGAAGCACGAACCCAGGAAGCTGATATCTTCCAATATCTGGGGAAAAGACCTCTTCCCGAGTGAAGTGGTCAAGGAAGTAGTCGACAAGGCTGCCACAGAGAACAGGAATCTTCTCCAAAAGTAGGGCATGTCGGCAAACAGGAAGTCTTCCCCAGATGAGGGTCCCAACCAAAGAGGAAGATGAAGAGACCAAGGTTGCCCTCTCGCCCTGTTGGACAACAACAACAACTTCCCACAGTTCCAATGACCGCGGTGGCCCAGATGGTGGCACATCACCAACCCACCTACCAGATGGTACACCAGCAGATGGTGACCCAGTCACCAGCCTTTACTCCTGCCTATGAGAGGCAGACCACTACCTTTCGCCCTAAAGGTAGAGGGTCAAATAGAAAGCTCCTCTAGACGCCCCTCAAGAGGAAGAGGGGTTAAGGGAGGACGCGGTCAAGAAGGCAAGTCCTACGGACAACCGAAGCAATGAAATGCTTCCGGTAGGAGGAAGACTACAAAGTTTTCGGGTTCACTGGACCTTCGATCCCTGGGCCCACAGCCTAATCAAAAATGGACTAGGTTGGAGCTGGAGGACAGCTCCACCATCATTCCCTCAATTCTTCCAACACTCCACCCCCATCCAGGGAGAATATACCTGAGAACTCTTGAGCAAACGGGTGATAAGGAGGGCAAAGTCCAACCAATTCCAAGGAAGGCTGTTTTGTGTTCCCAAGAAGGACTCAGACAAACTCAGTCATTCTGGACTTGTCGCCACTCAACAAGTTCATAGAAAAATGATACTATATAATAAAATAAATTTTTGAACATACTTACCCGCTGGTTATATAACAATACTGTAGCTTTATTCTTCTGTCCGGCAGAAATTCAAAACTCGCGGCAATCGCATAGATATGCCAGGTGTACACTAGTGCCACCACGGTAGCTAGGCCAAACTATTCCATCCAGCACCAGATTTTCCATGGCCATAGGTCTCTAGAGGGGAGGAGGGTGGGATTATAAGTTATACAACCAGCGGGTAAGTATGTTTAAAAATTTATTTTATTATGAAAATATCATTTTTAAACATTCAAGCTTACCCGCTGGTTATATAACAATAGCTGATTGACACCCTTGGTGGAGGGTCAGAGACAGCAACATTGTTGGGATTTCACTTAAGAATTAAAATTAAACTTGCTTAAGGGTTTGTACCTACTAAGGAAGCTGATTTCAATGATTCTCTGCCTCATTATGTCTGCTGTCCTTTGAGATCCAACGGTCCACCCAGGGGGCTGAAGAACTCTAAGAGCTGTCAAACGGTGAATAAACGGATTTTGAGCGATGCAAAAAATCTATTTTTGGGTGAGGTAGCCATGTCGTCTTGATGGAAGTTCCTTCATTAGTAGCTCCCTAGGTATAATTGACTACAGTGATATATCCCAGAGAATTTACCAAAGGTATCTAGAATTCTAACTCCTAGAGTGAATATCCCTTAAAATTTAAAAAGGGATATCACGTAATATCAGAGGACGTATTCTTGACAGGTCTCATAGCTATCTACACCCCTAATAGCGCTTTCGCTTCGAGGGGAAAAGTGGCAAGAATATAGGAGAGTCGTTAAAAAGGCGACGCTCTTACCGTACTGTAAAAGGCGGCGCCACCAAGCCATTCTTTGTAGCTTTGTAGGTGTTGCAGATACAGTACCATAGGGAAGGATTCATTATCCTTTTGTCAAAAAGAGGGTGGGTCCATCAGGACAACATGGCTACCTCACCCAAAAATAGATTTTTCACTTCACTCAAAATCCGTTTTTTGGGCTTAGGCCATGTCGTCCTGATGGAAGTTTACCAGATCATTAATGTATCGGTGGATTTTCAATAGTGCCGTTTATCTCGAGATAAATTTTTCCTTTTCGGTCTTCTGGACCTAGAGACACTTGATGTTACCATTATACATCAATCAACTGATCATAAAATATGTCAGTGCTTCCTGCCCCCTACAGGGAAGAGTCTGGGTAGACTCTAGGTAAAAACCCGAGGATTGTGAGTTCAAGGAACAATCTAGCAAACAGTTTGTATATTAGTGTCATCATATACGTAAAGCATAGTTTGTACTTAGATGGTATTGATCTGTGTAGGTTACTGATACCTCCCGAGTCTGGTTGTTAAAGAGACAGACAGGTTTATATACGTGTAGCAAACCTTAAATCAGTAAGATGAACAGTTTAGTACAATCAGTTCTTACCTGTTTACTTGGAACAGTAGTAATCTTAGTTCCCAATATTTTCTTAAATATTAATAGAATCAAGGATGCTCTGACTTTATTCTTAATCTAGAATATTTGAGGCGAAAGAGACGTAAAGATTCCTTCTATTGTTTATTACAATAAAAATAGAAATCATAATTGTATTCAATTACATATTACGCTGAACAATTCTGCATAAAAGCATAAACAGTAATAACAGAAATAAAATAAGTTTCACCTGAAAAGGAAACACCAGCCACTCTATGGGAAATATAAAAATTTCACTATGTATTCTGTTGTTACTAGGAACACTGCATATAAGTATGCCTGGCACTTGTGTTAGTCTATTATGCTTAATGTCACCTGTGTAGATAGAACAGTCTATAATGTCATCACTAAACACAATACTCAACATGATATGCCTTGAGAGTCTATCATGCACACCCTTCACTAAAAGTCCCAAATAGTGCACTGTTCTTCGCAGTAATCAAGCGGCAGGTTTTATTACACTGCCTGCCGCCACCACATGAAATTTTATTTCCTGTAATTGCTTCGCGTAGTGTTTGAAGAATACTCTGGATGACTTCCATCCAGTATAAGCACGAAGGCTTTCACACGACATCGTTTGAAAGAAATTCAGAGACAAGGCAACTTTTCTCGGATCATGACCTGCGGGTGTACTGTCTGGATCCGCTCCGCATATAAAATAGGTGATTTTCGCCCTTATCTGTTTCAAGGATAACGTTGAACCAGAAGTCTTTCCCCTGAAAAGCTGACCTCCCTTAAAGTCTGAAGTTCTACGAAGATAGACCTTTAGGCATTCCACTGGGCAGAGGGATACTTCTTCCTTCAGAGGGCAGATTCTCTAGGGACCCCATCTCTTAGTGGGCAGCTCGTTCTTGGCGAGAAACGTCGGATCCGGAAAGAGGTTCAGTTCTCCGCAGTCTGTCAACTGAATGTGGCCATCATCCCTCGAGAGGGCCACTGTTTCGCTAACTCTGACTCCTGAGGCTAGTGCAAATAAGAATATCACCTTTTGAGTCAAGTCTTTCAGCGAGCAATCTTCATTGTTCAGAGTTGACGCTAAGTGAAGAACCTTATCCAAAAACCATGAAATGGGCTTAAGAGGAGCTGCGGGCCGAAGTTTAGCGCATGATTTAGGAATCTTGTTGAAGATTTCATTAGAAAAGTCTACCTGGAAGGCGTAAAGCATTGGTCTGGCTAGGGCAGATTTACATTTAGTAATCGTATTGGCTGCTAAACCTTGTTCATGAAGATGGATGAAGAAGGACAAACAGAAATCCGTAGAAATCTCCTTGGGTTTCTTCGCCTTGACGGAGGCCACCCATTTCTTCCAGGAAGACTCATGTTGTCTTCTTGTTGACTTTGACTTGTATTCTTCTAAGAAGTTAATTCTGTCCCTAGAAATCCCAAACCGTTTCTTGACCGCTAAGGCGAGAAAATCATGAGATGAAGGTTCTGGGTTTTCTCTGATGAAGCTGAGACAGTCAATTTCTGCACTTGCTGAGTCAGAACTGGGTCCGGCAATGGGATCAGCTTCAGGCGTAGTTACATTACCATAGGGAACCAAACACTGTTGGGCACTTGTGGGCCACTATTGCTGCTGTCCCTTGAAAGGATCTCAGTTTGTCGAGGACTTTCAGCAGGTTAGTTGGAGGGAATAGGTAGATCTTGGACCATCTATTCCAATCTATGGACATTGCATCCATCGCTTCCGCTACAGGATCCTCGTACGGGGCTACGTACCGGGGTAGCTTCTTGTCGCTCGTTGTGAAGAGGTCTATCTGCAGTCCTGGGACTTTGCGTAATATGAAAGAGAATGATCTTGCGTCTAGGGACCATTCTGACTCAATCGGGTTGATCCTGGATAGAGCGTCCGCTGTCACATTGCGGAACCCTTGAAGGTGGACTGCTGACAAGTGACATCTCTTCTTCTCCGCTACTCGGAGGATGGCCAGTATCAATTGCTTTATGTGAGGCAATCTCGAGCCTTGTCGGTTTAGGCATCTCATTACGACTTCGCTGTCTAGAACCAGACGGATGTGGATTGAGCAGCGAAGTTTCAGTTTCTTCAGAGAGAGAAAAATGCCATGGCTTCCAGAAAATTGATGTGGAAGGTTTTGAAGAGGGGATACCAGGTTCCTTGGACTTTCCGATGATGATGCCCACCCCTCTTTTGAGGCATCCATGTGAACGGTGACTGACGGTGGAGGTGGTTGCAAAGGTACCTTGCTCTTTAGGTTCTTGGCCTTCGACCATGGCTTGAGTACGGATCGCAGACGATTTGGTATCGGTCTTTGTAGATCTCTTCGAGCGTTTGATGCGTATTTTCTCCAAACTCCTGATGCATCTTTTAATTGTGCTCTCAATACTGGATCTGTCACCGAGACAAACTGGAGGGACCCCAACACTCTCTCCTGTTGCCTTCTTGATATCCTGGCGGATTGAAGGAGTCTTTTGACAGATCCTGCTATCTCTTTCCTCTTCTTTGATGGAATGGAAAGGCAGTGTAACTGCAAGTCCCAGTGGACGCCCGGCCACTGGAACTTTTGAGCTGGAGATAGTCGAGACTTTTTCATGTTGATCTTGAATCCAAAGTGTTCCAGGAACTGGATCACTTCCTTGGAGGCTTGCATGCACTCTTCCTCAGATGCTGCCCACACAAGCCAGTCGTCCAGGTAGGCTACCACCTGGATTCTCTTTAGGCGTAGTTGATGAATGACCGCATTCGCAAGCTTGGTGAATACTCTTGGATCTATGTTTAGACCAAAGGGCATGGCTCTGAAAACGTATTTCTTTTCTGTAGTTTGAATCCTAGGTAGGGGGAAACTTGACGGCTGATTGGAACGTGCCAGTACGCATCCGTCATATCTATGGAGACTGTGTATGCCCGTTTGGGCAAAAGGGTCCATATGTGTTGAAGCGTCAGCATTTTGAACTTGTAGTTCACTATGAACTTGTTGAGTGGTGATAAGTCCAAAATGACTGAGTTTTTCCGAGTCCTTCTTCGGAACACAAAATAGCCTTCCTTGGAATCTGATGGACTTCGCCTTCCTTATAACTCTTTTGTTCAGGAGTTCCTGAACATATTCTTCCAGTATGGGGGTTGAGTGTTGGAAGAATTGAGGGAAGTTTAGTGGAGATGAGCTCCAACTCCACCCTAGTCCGTTCTTGATTAGGCTGTGGGCCCAGGGATCGAAGGTCCAACGATCCCGGAAGAGGAGGAGTCTCCCTCCTACCGGTAGCATCTCACTTTGAGTGCTGGTTGGAGGATTTACCTCCTTGGCCACGTCCACCTTTGTTGCCCCTACCTCTGAAGGGGCGTCTAGAGGATCCTCGAAAGGAACCTCGAGACTTCGGCCTAAATGTTGTTGACTGCCTTTCGAAGATGGGGGTGAACACAGGCGATTGGGTCGCCAGCGTTTGGGGCACCAGTTGGAAGGTGGTGGTTGGTTGTGCCACCGTCTGGGGCACCGTGGCCATGGGAAGCTGTTGCTGTTGATGTTGTTTTGGCCAAGAGGGCACTCTTGGTCGTTTCGATTTATTCTTCGGTTGGGAACCCTCATCAGCTGAAGATTTTCTTTTAGAGGACAAGCCCCACTTGGAGAGGAGATCCCTGTTCTCCGTTGCGGCTTTGTCCACGACCTCTTTGACCACTTTGCTTGGGAAGAGGTCTTTTCCCCAGATATTGGAGGCTATCAGCTTCCTTGGTTCGTGCCTCACCGAAGCCGAGGCGAACATGGACTCTCTACAAGCCCTTAGGGCTTTAATAAAATTGTACAGGTCCTTGGTGACTGTCGCCAAATGAGATTTGGCGAAGACCATGTACATGTCTGGGGTGTCCGGGATGCTTACCATAGTCTCTAGGCCAGTCTGCAGAGACATGGAAGCAGCAAAACGTTCTTTTGTCTCCTGTTCCCTGCGCAGGAGAAAGTCTGACAACTTCGGGAGGTCTTCGCCGGACTGTCGTCCGGCAATATCTGCCTCCAGCTTCCCGAATGTGAAGGTGTTGTGGACATCCTTCCAGTCTGCATCGTCTAATGGAAAGGCGAGGAAAAAGGGTCTACACTCTTCCAGTGTAGGGCAAGGTTTCCCTGCCTCAACTGCCTTAAACCCTTTGTCAATAAAGGGGAAGGCACGTTTGGGGTCAGCAATAAAGGACGGTCAATAAAGAAGAAGCCATGTTTGGGGTCAGCAATAAAGGACGGGTGCTTTTTGCCGAGGGCTGGCACCTTGGAGCTAGTAGAGGCCCTCTCCTTCAAGGTGGTTGTATATAAGGCCTCTTTGAATGCAGGTTCCATCCTCAGACGGACATAGCAATCCGGATAAGCCCCTTTGCTGGGCCAAAACTCAATTTCCTCTACTGGGACAGTGCCCAGTTTCTCTGAGAGGAAGATCCCCCCCCCCCCCCCCCCGACATTGGCATATGCTCTGCGTATCTCCAGGGGTTGACGTCAGAGAAAGCGGAGAGATCCTTGATGTTTAGCTTCTTTGAGGCTAAACGTGTTGCAACCAGCTGATGCATTTCCGTCCCAAGAGAAGCTTCTTTCTCGGACAATTTTTTCTGAATGTCCTGCACCATAGACAGCAGCGAGTGCAACGTACTCGTGATGGAATCTAACTGGGGTGCAGTGGAAGAAGTCGAAGGCACCGGCTCAGTCACCGCGGCTGATGATAACGAAATCGTTTCGGTTTTTTTTACTTCAGCCTTAGGAGGTACGTCATCCTCCTGATCCAGTTCCTCCACTAGGAGATTGTTCTCAGTCTCCTCCGAGACAACACACATGTTGTCCTCCAATTGGATGCCTTGCAAGGCGTCCGATACGTCAGGTTCTACCGGAATCTGAACTAGTCGAATCTTAGGTTGAGCATGGGGAATGATTGCATCCGAAGATGCCCTAGGGAAAAGACAAGCCCTCATCCTCCATTAGGAAGGTATGGGCCAGAGGTGTTCTTCTGAAAACCCCTGACCCATTTTCGCAGCGTCTCCCTTGCTGCATCCCTTAACTCAGTAGACTTTTGTTCATCAAAAGCCTCTTTCACCAGTTAATCACAAACAGTACATACCTGTGGGTCCCAGTACTTGAGAGCCCCCTTGGTGACTGCGCAGCGAGCATGGGCCTGCACATGTCATGGCCGTAGAAGTTCTTACTACGGACCCTACAAAAGTTGTTCCCGCATTCGGGATGCTCCTCCTGTAAAGAAAGAAAAGCATATAAGTATTCGGTGAAATTCTCAGATTTCAGCATACATATTTTTAATAAAAATTAGCTTGGTTAGAGTAAGCTAGAAAATAGGAAAGACACCTACTTGTGTTTCCTGTCCAGCCCATTGCTATGACCTCCGATATTGAACACTAAACTCTTAACGAATTTTAGGGGAAGATATCCTTTGATATAAAGTGTCTTCATAACAAAATCTTCTAGGTTCAATATTGGGGATTAAAATAATGGTTGATAACCATTAAATGGTAAAGAGAATCGCTCTCTTATATGTGATGGTCTCACAATAGGCTGCCCATGAAGCACCATGTAGGTTGTAAAACACTTTTGGGCTACAGCACTGACTGTTGGCGGCATGCCGCCAGTCCTACCGGGCCTGCCGGCATATGCCAGCCTATTCTGGGCTATTGAAGGCAGTTACTGTCTTCAGAGTAATGGGCGGCAGGTCGCCAGCAGCGGCTCTGCCGGCGGGCAGCCGCAGGATCCCTCTATCAAGTAGGACCCGGCGGCAAATGTCTAGACTTTGGGTGGCCGGCTGCCGGCTGACAACTTAGTTGCCGGCAGCCGGTCATAGTATGTCTACTGTCGTTGGGTCGTCGATCCGCGACACCCACGGCAAGTGGCGGCAGAGCAACTGCCGACCGACAGACAACCAACATGGCCGCCGGCAGCTACTAGTTGTCGGCGGCCGGCCCAGTATAAGGAAAGGTAGAGAAAAAGAGAGGATGGAGGAAGGCAAAGGCTCAGCCTTGCCGGCCTACACCCAGAAAGAGGGTTCAAGTGGAAGGGGGAATTATATTCGGGCTTCCACCCAACCATATCCCATCCATATGGGCTATGGAAGGCAGTCCAAGGGAGGACTGATTGATTGATTGATTGATTTAAAGTTTTCAGGCATCCTGACATCTAAGGTCATTGACGCCGGTAACATTTAATTTATGTATACAAAAATAGAAAATAAAATAAAATAAAAGAGTACTGTATTCAATTAAAATCATAAAAGTTGAATGTCATAAAAGTTAAATATTTTTCAGAAGACCTGCTTCTGAAATAAATCTAAAAATGCCACTTGCATGGTAGGACACATCATTTCCAAGAATCTTGGCAAGGATGAACCTGCCACCCTCACCTCGAGCCTCAAACAAATATCTATTCCTTAAGTTGCTATAATTGGGGCATTCGGTCAACAAATGCCTTACTGTTAGAGGTACTAAACAGTCGTCACAATACGGTTGGTGTTGGCCCTTCAGCAGAAACTCGTGTGTCAACCGAGTGTGACCAATACGGAGACGACAAAGAGACGTCTCCCATTTTCGGGGCATCATATTATACCTCCAAGGAGATATGTCATTTGTTACCTTTCGCATTTTATTGCCATCTAGGCTATCCCATTGCTGTTGCCATTTTTTGCAAACCAATTTCTTGATATCAGGTAAGAAATCATTACAGGGAATGGGATACCTTCTTGGCAGCAACTCGGATGCAGCATTCTTAGCCAGTGAATCTGCCTTCTCATTCCCAGACACACCTACATGTGCTGGAACCCAACAAAATTGAACTGTTATACCTCTCCGTCCAATAATAAAAAGCCTTTCTAAAATCTTTAAAACTAGAGGGTTATTAGAATTAAAAACTTCCCCTCTGATGGTCCAGCACTTTGCTGCAGTATAGGGGCTTGAGTGTCCCAATGATGGGCTGGGCAATGGCGGTGGGGTAGTTTATCCACCCTGGCAGGCTCAACCATACCGCTAAGGCCAGTTCTGAGAGACCAGACCAAGACTGGACCCCTATAGGCCTTCTCCCTTATTTTAAGATAGGCCAAGGCTAGGAGAAGGAAAACTCCAAAATCAAACCAAACAAGACCCCAACGGCGGAGCTTCCCAGCGCCGGCGGAAGAGGGCAATGCCTGTCGGGCAGGCAACAAGGCGGGCCTTGACATAACAAGAACCCGGCAGCCCGATGCAACCAACATCGGAGAAGCCGCCTGTCTCATATGTCTTGAGCCGCGGTGAAAATGATGTGGGCCAAGTGTGTGTGCGTGGCCGTTGCAAAGCCACGACCACCCAAAACAATATACCTAGCTACTGGCATTCTGTTGTTTCCCCCACCCTTCTTCATCTCTTTCTCACCATCATCATCATCATCACCACCAGCAAGTCCTGAGGCGACAGCACCGTGGGTGAAGGGGGCAGGCCTGGATAGCTGGAAGCCCTTAGCCCACGACTGCACTCAGGCGGCGAGTCTAAGATTCAGTCGCTCTCTGGTGACGGTGCCGTGACACCAGAGTTCGGTAGCTGGACCCGTGACTGGGCTGGCCTATTGAGGACACCGCAGCCCACCCCACATGGGGAAGCCCCTAGAAAAGGTGGGGTAAACATCGGACACGGCAAACCCGTCTGGTCAGCTCACTGCGGCTGGCGGACATCCCACTAATGCGGTCGAAATAACAAGAAAAAAATATTAACCTTAGGTGCGTGGAACATCCGCACCCTCCAAGACGCGACGAACACCAACCGCCCGGAACGACGTACAGCTCTCGTCTGCAAGGAGCTAGCCCGCTTCAATGTTGATGTGGCGGCTCTTAGCGAGACCAGACTACCCGAAGAGGGCAACATCAGGGAAGCTGGAACAGGTTACACCATCTTCTGGAAAGGCAAGGCCCTAGAGGAGCCTCGCATCCACGGTGTCGGCTTCGCCATCCGTTCCCAGCTAGTGCAGCAGCACAACCTCGCTCCCAAGGCCATCAGTGAGCGCCTGATGACTGTCCGCATCCCCATCACGCGGGACAGACATCTCACCCTGATCTCTGTCTACGCCCCGACTATGACCTCAACCGATGATAACAAAGCTGCCTTCTACACCCAGCTCGACCGCACCATCCAGGCAGTGCCCGCCAATGACAAGCTCGTTGTGCTTGGCGACTTTAATGCCCGAGTAGGCAAAGACCATCGCCTGTGGGAGGGAATCATCGGCCGCCATGGCATTGGAAATTGCAACGCCAATGGCCAACTCCTACTGGGTCTGTGTGCAGAACACCAACTTGTGGTAACCAACACCATCTTCCAGTTACCAAAGCGACAAAAGACCACATGGAGACACCCACGGTCTAAACACTGGCACACCCTGGACTACGTCCTGACCAGAGCCAGAGACCGAGGAGACGTCCGCATCACCCGATCCATGCCCGGAGCGGACGACTGCTGGACGGACCACAGACTCCTCATCTCCCGACTCTCCGTGACGACCCTACGACCACCCAGAAGGGCACCTGACAGCGTACCACACCAACGCTTTGATTGTAGGAAGCTCCGCAACCCACAGGTGGCACAGAACTACAAGGAGGCCTGCGAACAATACCTCGCAGACCCTGTGGGTCAGGCCACTGTCGAGCACCACTGGACCACCCTCAGAAACGCCATGGCCCGTGCCGCGGAGGAAACACTAGGATACACCACCAAGAAACGGCAGGATTGGTTTGATGAGAATGATGCTACCATCTCTCTTCTCATTGAAACCAAACGACAAGCACGCCTGACTTTGGAAAACCAACCAACAGCAGCTAACAAATGTGCTCACAAGATGGCTGAAGCTGGTTGCCAAAGAGGTATCCGTGAAGCCCAGAACACCTGGTGGCAAAGAAAAGCTGCAGAAATACAGAGTTTCGCTGACCAACGTGACCTGCGCAGCTTCTATGCAGCAACAAAAGAAATATTTGGTCCCACACGGTCATCAGTGGGCAGCCTGAAGGACGCGGATGGGGCCACGACCATCACCGACAGCGAGGGCATCCTGGCCAGGTGAAGGTCTCACTTTGAGAACCTCCTCAATGACCAAGCAGACACCCCAGACGATCTCCTGCGAATGACCCCGCAGCATCCCGTCCGTCACTGGATGGCACTACCACCCTCCATCCATGACTTCAACAAGGCCCTGCAGCGCATGAAGCCCGGCAAAGCCCCAGGGCCAGACAACATCCCGTTGGAGCTCCTCACTCACGGTGGCCCCGGCTTGAGGAACCGTTTGATGCTCCTTATACTGAAAATATGAGAGACCAAGACCCCCCCCAGTGACTTCCGCGATGCAAACATCGTTACCATCTTCAAGAAGGGAGACAGGGAGAACTGTAACAACTACCGGGGAATATCACTACTAAGCATCGCAGGTAAGATTTTCGCTCGGATTCTCCTTGACCGCCTCCTTATTCTCGCAGAAGACGTCCTGCCAGAGTCCCAGTGCGGCTTTCGACCTTCCCGCGGGACCATAGACATGATCTTCTGTGCGCGACAACTACAAGAGAAGAGCCTCGAACAACAACAGCCCTTAATGTTCATCTTCTGGGATTTGAAAAAGGCCTTCGACAAAGTACCTCGACCTGCCATGTGGGCTGTCCTCAAAAGATATGGCTGCCCACCCGATTTTGTCAAGCTGGTGCGTGCCCTCCATGACGGAATGGTTGGGAGAGTCTGCCACCAGAACTCTATTTCAGACCCTTTCCCCATCAACGGCGGCCTGAAGCAGGGCTGTGTTCTGGCCCCGACGTGTTTCTCGCTATACACCGCAGCAATGCTCAACGAGATTCCCCCAGACACACCCTCAGTCGACCTACGTTTCCGCATGGATGGAGGCGCTTTCAACCTCGCTAGACTCCGCGCCAGAACCAAGACCACCTTGTGTGCAGTGCGAGAACTGCAGTATGCTGACGACAATGCCACCCCAGGTCAGACGGCAGAGGACCTGCAGTCGTTAGCTGATGCATACAACTCTGCCTACGAACGTTTTGGGATGCAAGTCAACTCAGACAAAACCAAGACCCTCGTCCAACATCCACCAGGTTTGATGCTCCCCAACTTCAATACCACAGTGAATGACCAACCGTTAGAACAGGTGGACCAGTTCTCCTACCTAGGGAGCATCCTAACATCAGATCCCACAAGCAAAAAGGACGTGGAGAACAGGATCAGGGCAGCCCACTCCGCCTTTGGCCGACTCAACTGCCGCGTATTTAACAACCACGCACTGACAATGACCACCAAAATAATGGTGTTCAGGGCAGTAGTCCTCTCCACACTCCTGTATGCATGTGAAACATGGACGCTATATAGAAACGATATTAAAATCCTAGAACGCTTCCAACAAATGAAACTGAGGCAGATCTTGAAAATCCCCTGGGAGAGCCACACCACCAACATTGAAGTCTTAGAACGTGCCTCGCTGACCAGCGTGGAGGCCACCATCATCCACCACCGCCTCCGCTGGATAGGACACGTGCATAGGATGGATCCATCTAGGCTCCCAAAGAAAATATTCTACGGAGAACTGACCCAGGGCACCAGACCACGAGGAGCCCCGAAAATGCGCTATAAAGATCAACTAAAGCGCACCCTGGCTCTAACTGACATCGATCCTTCCTCGTGGGAAGAAACAGCCAGGGACAGGAAAACCTGGAGGAGTACAGTACACCATGGCACCGTGGACTTTGAGGAGAGGAGGAGACAAAATGAGGAGGCTAGGAGGAGAAGAAGGAGAGAGCGATTAGAACAGCCCCGCCCACCACCTACCCTCCCTTGTGAACACTGTCCGCGACTCTTCCACCACAGACTAGGACTTAACAGCCACATCAGGCATAAGCACCCACCCCACAGATAGGAGGCTGATGGCTAACGACAGAACCCAATACTCGGACACGAGTGGGCGCCGACGACGATAGCTTGAAGGACACTCCTTGCATCACTAAAAATTGTAAAATTACCCTTCTTCTCCAACGCTATTTTCTCGATAGTGGTTAATATGCCATCCAGTTTGGCAGTAAATATGGATGCGGTCAGAGGAAGTGCACCTCTACCATTAAAACCATTACTATGTACTCCAAATCCAACGTCAGCATCAGATTTGGAGCCATCAGTATAGATAAAAGTTGATCCTCTATGTTCTTTAACATGTTCATTAAAAAGAGACCTGACTTCTAGGTCTGACATATTCTTCTTACCTCCAATAAAATATTTACAAAAAGATATCTGTGGTAACTTCCATGGAGGCATTGATGATACCTTGAATGGAAGTACCTTATTTCTAATTATATCCAGACTATTTAATAATCGTTTCACCCGAAAGCCATAAGGTTGAGGAGATTTTGGGTGCAACTCAAAGTATGATGTGTGTCTTACAAGGCTTGCAGTCTGAAAGGCTAGAGAGTTAGGGAGTCTTTGCAATCTAAACCAATACCGAAGAATGGAAGACATTCGGTAAAGGTCTAGAGGTAACTCTCCAGCATCAACAAGGAGACTTGGGATAGGCGAGGTTTTAAAAGCTCCAGTAGACAATATAATACCTGCATGATGTATCGAGTCTAATATTTTTACCGGCTTGGGGTGGCTGAAGAATATATTTCACAACCATAACTAATTTTGGAAAAAATCAAGGCCTTGTATAATTTTAAAATAGTATTGCGGTCTGCCCCCCATAATGTATGGGACAATACTTTTAAGATATTCAGAGCTTCAACACATTTAGCTTTTAACGCTTTTAAGTGAGAAACCCATGTAAGCCTACAATCAAATATCAAACCTAAAAATTTAGCTTTTCTTGCACATGGTATCCGTTGACCTTTAATGTATATATCCGGGTCTGGATGTACTCCCCGGATACGACTGATGTCCCGTTCTAAGCTCGAAAACTGACTCAGTGGTTAAGAGAAAGAAACGAAACACCCCAGTAAAACTTTGCCAGAACTCAGTACACAGCAAAGCTAACTGAGGATAGCCTAGGCTAATCAGAGGGAAGGGGGATTGCTCTTAAATCTCGCCAGGAGATTAGTATCGACTTAAAAGGTATAGGAGGTGTCAGTCTCCCCTTAAAAGACAATACAAGAGCAATGGGGACATGTATGAAAGTATACTAAAGCCCCAAGGAAGAGGAAAATTTTATGCAGTAATATCTTAATTGTATAAAATATTGCCTGAGCTTCAATAAAACTTTACCAGGAAGGTTATATCATGCATGAAGTGTGTAGTTGCCTAGACTAGGAAGCCTAGCACTCGTGAAGCTCGATCATAAATAGCCAAATCCACGACAACAATGACATATAAAAATCCCTAGCTAAATTTCTAAATAGCTAAAGTTATTAAAGCAAATAATGCCTGGAAAATCGTTCTGGCTAACTAAATGTACAAGAAAGAACGACCACGTCCATGACGCCATTCGGCTCGCAACAGCTCTTGTTACGTTAATTACGATCTCAATCGAAGAGCAAAACTAGCAAGAGCTTACATTTACACAATTCAAAGATATTACTTAACTTTCCAGAAGCAGATGAGGCTGGTGAAGACATCATAGCAACAAATAAACTCAAAAATAGCAAGAGATAACACGGGATAACACCGGTCAACAAAGCTACGGCAGAAAGATATGGCTTGGTGGCGCCACGCGGTGGCGATTTGGCGCATTATTTACAGTACGGTAGGAGCATTGCCTTTTTAACGACTCTTCTATATTCTTGCCACTTTTCCCCTCGAAGCAAAAGCGCTATTAGGGGTGTAGATAGCTATGAGACGTGTCAAGAATACATCCTCTGATATTACGCGATATCCCTTTTTAAATTTTAAGGGATATTCGCTCCAGGAGTTAGAATTCTGGATACCTTTGGTAAATTCGCTGGGATATATCACTGTAGTCAAATATACCTAGGAAGCTACTAATGAAGGAACTTCCATCAGGACGACATGGCCTAAGCCCAAAAAACTATATGCTGACAGGACCTCAACTAATACCCTTGTTCCAGGCGCTCTTAAGGAACAAAATGACCACCTGACTAAATCAACGATTGCGGAAGACTGTCGACCAATCTTCACATACAACCATAAAATATATACAAGATCCAAGAGAAGAAAAGAGTACTAGGGATTAGGGGAGTGTAGTGGTAGATCCTTCACCTACTACTACATTCGCTGCACGAATGGACCCAAAGTGTAGCAGTCCTCATAAAGAGTCTGGACACGTTTAAATAATGTGATGCGAATACAGATTTACTTCTCCAAAAAGTTGTATCCATTATCCTTTGCAGAGAACGATTTTGTTTAAAAGCTACAGAAGTTGCCACAGCTCTAACTTCATGAGTCTTAACTTTAAGCAGTTTAAGGTCCGCCTCACCAGTGTGTGAGCTTCTCTAATCTAAAGTCTTATGAAATATGATAAGGCATTTTTAGACATAGGTAAAGCAGGCTTCTTGACTGCACATCAAAGAGCTTCTGAATTGCCTCTTAAACCTTTAGTCCTGTCTAGATAGAACTTCAGTGCTCTAACAGGACACAGAACCTTATCCAGTTCTTCACCCACCAAATCAGAGAGGTTAGCAATTTCGAAAGATTTTGGTCATGGGTGAGAAAGACGTTCGTTTTTGGTCAGAAATTCAAACTGCAGGGAGCATATAGCTTTCCCGTTTCTGAAGCCAATGTTCTTTCTAAAAGCATTAACTTCACAGACTCTCTCAGCTGTTGCTAAGCTTACTAAAAATAAAGTCTTTAAAGTTAGATCTTTTAAAGAAGCCAAGTGCAAAGGTTCAAATCTGTCACTCATCAGAAATTTCAAAACCACGTCTAAATTCCAGGCTGGTGATTCCTGTTGACGCTTCTTAGAGGTTTCAAAGGATCTGAGAAGATCCTGAAGGTCCTTGTTATTAGAGAGGTCTAAATCCCTGTGCCTGAAGACAGTTGCCAGCATACTCCTGTACCCGTTGATGTTTGAGGAGGAGAAATTGTGCTTTCTCCTAAGCTCTAAAAAGAAATTGCCAATTTGAGCTACAGAGGTACTGGATGAAGAAACTGAGTTAGTTCTACACCATGCTCTAAAAACCTCCCACTTGGACTGATAAACCCTGATGGTAGAAGTCCTTTTTGCTCTAGCAATAGCCTTGGCTGCCTCCTTCAAAAATCCTCTAGATCTTGCGAGTTTTTCGAGTCTGAAGGTCGTCAGAAGTAGAGCTTGGAGGTTTAGATGGTTTCTTGTCATGTGAGGTTGTTTGAGAAGATCTATTCTCAACGGCAGGCTTCTTGGAATGTCCACCATCCATTCCAGAACCTCTGTGAACCAACCTCTTGATGGCCAGAAGAGAGCTACTAAAGTCAACTTGGTTTCCTCGTGCGACACGAACTTTGTAACATCTTGTAAAGTACTTTGAATGATGGGAACGTGTACAAGACCATGTCACGAGCTGCTTGACGCTCGGGGTCGCATTGTGCTTGATGCTTAATGTAGCGTCTCGATAGACGCTCGACGTCACGTCTTACAGGACGTCCTGTTCCGCTGGAAGCTCGATGTCCTGTTAGGTGAACGTACGACGTCACGTCTGTTTGTTTGACTCCTTGCTAGGGAGTTGTAAAGACGTTCGTCATCAACAGCAAACACTAAACGTGTAGTTGTGATGGCAACTATGATAGGTTCAGTACAATGAATATGAGCTTCCTTAATTAAAAGCCTGACAAAGTAAGACAAGGCATTTTTAGACATCTGTAAAGAGGGCTTCTTGACTGAACACCGCAAAAATTCAGACTTGCCTCGCAAGTCTTTTGGTCTCTCCATGTAGCATCTTAGAGCTCTAACTGGACACAAGACTCTTTCTACCTCATCTCCAACCAGATCCGTAAGATTTGGAATCTCGAATGCTTTGGGCCAAGGTTGAGAAGGGCGTTCGTTTTTGGCAAGAAAGCCTAACTGCAAGGAACAGACAGCTTTACCATTACGATATCTAACGTTTTTGCTAAACGCCTGAATCTCGCTCACTCTTTTGGCTGTCGCAAGACTGACCAAAAATAAAATCTTCATAGTGAGGTCTTTCAAGGCAGTTGAACCCAGTGGCTCAAACCTATCGCTCATGAGATACTTATAAACAATATCCAGATTCCAGCCTGGAGAATCTTGATTCTGTCGTTTTGAAGTCTCGAAGACTTGAGAAGCTCTTGCAGATCCTTATTGCCAAAGAGGTCAAGGTTTCTATGCCTAAACACAGTAGCTAACATACTCCTATAGCCTTTGATAGTAGAGGAGAAATTGCACTTCCTTCGAAGATAAAGCAGGAAATCCGCAATTTGAGCTACAGAGGTACTGGATGAGGAAAGAGAGTTGACTCTACACTACTCACTGAAAACCTTCCACTTAGATTGATAGACCTTGATGGTTGAAGTTCTTCTTGCCCTCGCAATAGCCTGAGCTGCCTCCTTCGAAAAGCCTCTAGATCTAGCGAGTCTCTCGATAGTCTGAAGGCAGTCAGCTGAAGAGCGTGGAGATTTTGATGCAATCTTTCCAAGTGGGGTTGTCTGAGATGATCTGCTCTTAGAGGAAAAATTCTTGGGGTGTCTATCACCCATTCCAGTACCTCTGTGAACCATTTTCTTGACGGCCAATAGGGAGCCACTAGGGTCATCCTGGTTCCTTTGGATGTTACAAATTTCTGTATTACTCTGTACAGGATCTTGTATGGTGGGAATGCGTAGAGATCTAGATTGGACCAGTCCAATAGAAAAGCGTCTATGTGGACTGCTTCTGGATCCGGAATGGGGAAGCAATACGCCTCTAGCCTCTTCGTCTTCGAGGTTGCGAAGAGGTCTATGCAAGGACGACCCCAAAGACGCCACAGGCTCTTGCACACCTGAAGGTTGAGGGTCCATTCTGTTGGAAGGATCTGATTCCGTCTGCTGAGACTGTCTGCCATAACATTTTTCTCCCCTTGAATGAATCGCGTGAGAAGTATAAAGTTTCTCTCTCTTGCCCAGATCAGGAGATTCTTGGACGTCTCGTACAGAGATATCGAGTGTGTTCCCCCTTGCTTTGAGATGTATGCCAATGCTGTCGTGTTGTCCGCATTGACCTGAACTACTTTGTTGGTGACTAAAGCCTCGAAACTTTTGAGGGTTAAAAGAACTGCCAATAACTCCTTGTGGTTGATATGCAAGGATTTCTGGGGTTCTGTCCAAAGACCCAAGACTTCTAACTTGTCTAGGGTTGCTCCCCATCCTGTGTCCGAGGCGTCGGAGCATAACACAAGATCTGGACTTTTCATTGACAAGTCGAGACCCTCCTGAAACTTGTCTGGTTCCTCCCACCACCGAAGGCAGACTTAAGGGACACGGAAAAGCCCGAAAAATCTGACTCCGTATCGTCATCCCCAAATATAAAATCTCTTGAGATGGAACCAAGAGAGACTTTTCCTTGTTTACAAGGAGACCCAGTTCTTCCATAAGGTCCAAAGTTGTCTGAAGATCCTTCAGGCAGTGATCGTAAGAGTGCGCTCTGAGAAGCCAGTCGTCGAGATAAAGGGAGGCTCTTATGCCCCTTGAATGTAAGATCTTTGCTACATTCAGCATGAGCTTAGTTAAAGATCTGAGGCGCTGTGCAAAGACCGAAGCATAGGGCTCTGAATTGGAAGACGTCTCCCATGAAAACGAACCTGAGGTAGGGTCTGAAGCTCGGATGGATGGGGATGTGGAAGTAGGCGTCCCGAAGGTCTAATGAGACCATCCAGTCGTCCCTCCTTACTGCTGCTAGCACTGACTTCGAAGTTTCCATGGTGAACTTCGTTTTGATGATGAACCTGTTCAGCGCACTCACGTCCAGAACTGGACGCCATCCCCCCCCCGAATTCTTGGGTACCAGGAATAGCCGATTGTAGAAACCAGGTGAACGGATAACCTGAACCTTCTCTATGGCCCCCTTTCTAACATAAGAGACACTTGGTTCGAAAGAGCTTGTCTCTTTGCCTCCTCTCTGTATCTGGGAGAGAGATCCATGGGCACTGAGACCAGGGGAGGGCTCCCTAGAAAGGCGATCTTGTAACCCTCCCTCAAGATCTGAATAGACCATTGGTCTGCCCCTCTCTTCTCCCAAGCTTGCCAGAATTTGAGTAGTCTGGCACCCACTGCCTCAAGGCGAAAGCAGTCAGACTCTGCTTCACCCTGCCCTGAAACCTCTTCTCTTACTCCTTCTAGCATCAGGTCTGGAGCTACCCCTACTAGAAGATCTTCCTCGAAAGGGCTGGGAAAACTTGGGAAAAGTATCTTCCTTGATAAAAGAGGAAGGCAAAGCCTTTCTAGCAGTCTTGGAGACAAGATCCTGAGTGGCCTTCTGAGCTAAAGCTGCAGAGATCTCCCTGATAAGTTCTTGCGGAAACAGTAATGGAGAAAGAGGAGCATATAAGAGTTCGGACTTCTGGAAGGGAGTCACCCCCAGCGAAAGAAAAGAGCACAGTTGATCTCTTTTCTTAAGGATGCCTGCGGAAAAAAGAGCTGCAAGTTCATTAGAGCCATCCCTCAAGGCCTTGTCCATGCACGACATCAAATGGACCAGGGCAGAGGTATCTCCCTCTTTAAAAGTCTCAACTTTTTTACCCAAGGCCCCCAGCGTCCAGTCTAGGAAGTTAAAAACTTCAAAGGCCCGAAAAATTCCTTTGAGAAGGTGGTCCATTTCTGAAGGACCAAAAAATTTTGGTCTTTCTCATGGCCGACCGACGAGGAGCGTCTACGAGGCTTGAGAAATCTCCCTGGGCAGAGGCAGGAATCCCCAAGCCGAGAACTTCTCCCGTCTCGTACCAGATGCTCGACCTCAAAGCCAGTCTAGCTGGAGGAAAGGAAAAAGACGTCTTTCCTAAGGCCTTCTTAGACTGTAACCAGTCACCCATTAATTTAAGAGCTCTCTTGGACGAACGTGACAGAACCATCTTAGTAAAACGGGCTTTCTTAGAGGCTTTGCCTAGAGTAAACTCAGACGGGGGAGAGCACGGAGCTATAGGCACAAAAAAGTCCAAAAACTCTCATAAGTTTTTTAAGATCAGCAGAATGACGGAAAGACACAGAGTCCTCGTCTTCTGAAACGTCATCAAACTCCAAAGGAGAAAGCTGGGCTTCTACTTCCTTCTCTAGCGACGTTCCTCTGGGAGCAGTAGGGTTAAGAGCGGTATCAATATCAGAAAAAACCTGAGTGCCAACCGCAATAGAAATAGGCTCATTGCGAACAGTAGCAGGCGGCAGAGTCGCGTGCGGCTCAACCGAACGCTCGCGATCAGCTCGATCGGAGACAAGAAGTTCCTGTACATGAACCGCATCGATGTCTTGAAAAGGATAAGCCTCCTCCTCATAATCCAAACTAACATCCGAAATATGACCAGGGATAGGAAGTTCAGGATCATATTCAGAAACACGCTTGCCGTCAACTGATGGCAAGCAATCGGTACTACGAACCGCTCGTTGTTCAGCGATTCATTCAACTGTAATCATCCCGGAAACGCGACCTGAAGGACGCTCACTAAAATAATTGGCGGAGAGAGAAACTTCCTGAATGATAGGGCGTTTAGTAGCCTGCTTAAAAGGACGTTCGGTAGCCTGTTTGCAAGGACGTTCGGCAGTCTGAACCGGAGGAGGATCGGCAGCCTGTTCAGGAGGAAGTTCAGGAGCCTGAGTCGAAGGGCGTTCAATAACCTGTTTAACAGGACATCCGACATCTTTCTTAGAAGAATGCACAGGCACACAGTCTCGATCGCGTTCAATAAAAGAACCGTGGACTGCGGACTTAGGAGAACGATCACGATCGCTTCCTAAAGGCCGTTCGTATCGGCTAGCAGGAAGCTTCGATCCCTGATTACGAGGCCGCTCGGAAACACGTCCTGGTTCGCTGCTCCGATCACGATCGCTGATACGAGATTTGTCGCTGCGCTGGTATGATTGCATAAAGGATGAGAGCCTGCTTTGCATGTCTTGAAGAATTACAAAGTTAGGATCCGAACGTTGTGAAAACGGCGATGAGGTCATAACGCTCTCCTCACCGCTAAACGGAACAAAGCACCTAGAAGGCGAAATCCAGTCTGAAGGCTGCTTAGAAGCTTGAAATGAGGTAAAGCCTGATCTTGAATGCACAGAAGGATCCTTGGAAACGTCCAGTGTTCTAAAAGGACGTTTGGTCGGGGGGCTTTCAAAAGGCTCTGGAGAATCCCAGTGATTGCATCCAGGTTTGGAACTAGCAGGACGTCAATAGGCCGTATCATAGGACCTCTTAAGAGGCCTGGAAGCGAGCTTCCAGCCTCTTTTAGGCAAAGGGTCATCCGAACACGACGAAAAACACTTAACCTCACCTTTCCGATGGTGAGGGTGAATGTCCTGGGAGGCGCCCACAGGTACGTTCAAGGGGACGTCTGCTCGTTTGATACAGCCTCTAGTCTCCTTTCGCCTTTCGACATTCCTTCTCCCAGGGGTTGGGGAGCTTGGAAGAGGTCTAGGACTAGGAGGACGACAGACACGAGCAGGCACACCCTCCACTGCACTTGCACTTGCACCTTCGCCTTTCAAAAGACGCACATCGGACATCAACTGTGTCCTGTCCGCAGCCAAAGATTCAACTTTAGCGCCGAGAGCTTGAATCGCCACTAACATATCTTTTAGTGAAGGTTCATTAGCAATTGCAATAGTGGGATCAGGATCTACCACTACAGGTGACGGAATAGGATTAATGACATGGGAGGAGGAAATATCTCTAGAAGAGCGAGAAGAACTACGCCTCAATCTATCCCTTTTGAGTTTACGCCTGTATTTATCAAAATCAATCCATTCATGCTCTGACAGCAAAACACATTCATCACAGCGATCACCTAAATCACACTCTTTACCCCTACATGCAACGCAGAGAGAATGGGGGTCAAGAGAGGCTTTAGCCATACGGGTCTTACACCCACTAGTCACACATAACCTAAAAGTTATAGGGGGGGTGGCCATTTTGAAAAATTTAAGAAAATTCAGACAAGCAAAAGTCAAAAAATCATCTAATCCAAACAAAATCAAGAAATATCCAAAGCGAGATAAAAAACAAGCGGGAGTCAATAACCAAAGATTTGTACTTCACCAAAAAAAAAACGATCAGTAATGACGGAGTAGAATTCACGTGTCGCCGCTAGCGACGGCAGGGAATATATGAAGGTCACTGGAATGGTTCCCAGGTACCTCGCTAGGGTGCAGGGGTGGTACACCTGGCTATCCAACTGGCGGTTGGCGCGAGTTTCGAATTTTCTGCCGTTGACGTCGGGGACGTAAGCTTTATATATAACTACCGGGTAAGTCTTGTGTTTAAAAAAGAAATATGTACACATGGGTATAGCAACAACGAATACCCTACATACATACAATATTAGAAGGGTCAAATACTTGAATGTCGAGGGTAAAAATGAGGAGGGCTTAAAGAAAATGAGTAATCCTATTGGTCAAAATAAAGGATGGAGGGGTTTATGCACAGAAGTTCTAAAACTGGTTAACATGCATGTACCTACGAGTGAACAGAAGCGAATACAATTGCTTCGTAGAATGTCAACAAACAAATGAAAAACATATCAGAAGTACATGATATAGATAATTTGTGCAGTTTTTCATGGATTTATTATATGCACATGAAAAACTCCGGGTTCCCACTAGAGGTCCAACATTATCGATGGATATAGATATAAATATATTTCACTCAGCGTTTATTTGCGGTGAAAATAAATGTCCTTTTTGAAGAAAACGAGTGTTTTTCTATAGGAAAAAGTTGTTTTTAGTAGGGAAGAGTAACAATAATAAAACCCTATAAGGATACTCTAATACAGTACTTTGACACAGAAAAATTACGGGCAGCAAAAAGGATAATTAGTCAACTATGCAAACTTCAGTTAAAGCAACTTGTATGATTTAAACATTAATTCCAAAGGTAGGCTACTTACATTTCTGCTAACACATGAAAAATAAAGGCTACAATATACCTCAGCCTTACCTTTTCTTCTTTAACTTATGGTGGGTTTTATTATAGTACCAGTCAGGACAACTCCTGAAAGATTCGGAGGGAAGACATGATTTACGGTAAATATGATACTTTAACTACTAGAAAAACTGAAATTCGCTAAAAGAAATGGACGAGAGCTGATTAGTACGGTATTTTTCTCTATGGGTATAATATTGGTCAATTAAAATGTGAAGTATGTTTTTCACACTAAGTCCATTGTTTACATCTGAAAGACTGAGGGGGACTTATTGCACACGCTTGGCTCCGATCGGTTTGGGGAGCTTTCTGTGCATTTACAATGACGTATTTGTCAGGTGTTTTTTTTTTTTTAAACCAATTAACAGCTTACAAATACTTCATCATAAGTTCCCAGATGTTGCTCTACAACAGATATTTTTTTTTCCAACTTCCCCTTCAGTTTCAACTTAACCACCATCACATAAAGATGTCTCCAAGAGGGAACTTAGGGGAAGTTCATCAACCTATTTCAAAATTTACTGTAATTTTATTTATGTCAGCAATTGATTATAATGGAAATGCCCCCACAACACCCGAAAAAAAAAATGGTTTAATTTTTCATAATGTAAGGATTTATTTGTGATTTACTTAATCATAATGTGAGGATTTATTTGTGATATACTGTACTTTTAGTTTGTGACCTGGGATGGGGGCTCTGGCTAAGGGTTGTGACCTGGGATGGGGGCTCTGGCTAAGGGTTGTGACCTAGGAACTACTAGGTTAGGTTAGGTGGGTTGGTTAGGTTCTATAACCTTTTACAAATATCAAAAGTGTTAAATAATCACATTTTGCCCTGTTTTCAGCCACTTACATGAACCATATATTATACCAACTGGTTACCTTGCGCTTATTTTGCATTTCTGACTATTATTATTGCAGCAAATTACTCGTTTATGACATTTCCTCATCCAAAAACACCTGGTTTCCCACTGGGGTCCCCTATAATTGTCTTAATATAAGGGGGTCCAAAAACTCAAGAACGGGTGGTTTACCCCAATAATCATTGTGAGAAATGCATAAAACACGAGATAACGAGTAGAAAAAAAATATATGGTTCATGTATTTGGTTAGAAATGAAAGTATCAACATTATTTACTGTATTTTCTATAAGTAAATGTCGGCCCCGAGTCACCAGCAGATTAACACCATACCTAAGAATACTATAAAATATCGGTTTACAGATGGATTCTTTTTAATTCTTCAAACGTGACAGTTACATGACAATCAAACAAAGGCATTTATGTTTCTTTCTGCATAAGAAAGGATTTTCAATTTGAATTTGGGTGGATTTTAGGGCTACTACCTCCGGTAATTGAACTATCTTTACAAAGGATACATAAGTGAAGTTCAATGAGTTTATTATGTTGGAACAAGGCTACGGGATTATGAGAAGATGCAAGAAATAGGAACTATTGTACAGTGAATAAATATTATAACTTTTTCAATATTTGGTCGCAAAAGAATAATAAATAACTTACGATATAAAGATGTTGTCTAGTCTTCCTACAAGTCAGAAACAGTTTGCAAACAACTTCAAAACACGAAGAACAGCAGATTAATCTTCAAGTTCCGTTTTCGGCTTTGCTAATTATATCATCTTTTATTGTTGTTTCTTTACAAATGTTCAAATGGAAATTTCGATTTTTCATTTCTCCTGAAATTTTATTAATAGTTAAATTGTTTCTTATATTTACTATATATTATCGTGCACGATTTGGTTAAGCTATTTTGTTTTTGATGATATCACAAATTCAGAACCTTTGTTGGAAAACTGAAATGATACCGCAATTCAATAGAACTAAAAGTGGAAACAGCTCTGTGTGGAAAAGAAACAGGAAACAAGAATAATCGAATAAAGAAGAATAAAGAAAAAGAAAATGAAGACAAAAATACGAATCAGAATTATGTCAAGCTGTTGGGAATAATACAATTTTAGCTTTGCAAATTTTTGCTGATTCGTGTATCTCTATTAAAGTAAATCTTTCCTCAATATGTTAAAAATTGCAATAAAACTTCCATGGTGTTGTATAATATTGAGCGACATTGATTGAACTTTACCATGAAAAAGACGACGAGTCTTAGAATTTGCTGCAAAGGCCATTCATTAAGTGATTGACGACAACGTCGGACAATTAATGTACTGTCTTTGCTAATGAGTTGACGGCCTCTTGGTGGTGGTTAAGAAAAATAATGAAGGCTTTCCCACTGATTTGACAGCAGACTGTCAACGCACTATCAAAGGCTTATATGTTTTGAATTTCTTATAATTGCGGGGTTAGAAAAAAGTTAACTATTTTTTTTTATTGATTATCATGTTATTTGTCTTTGATTCTAAACTATGATGATAAGGAATGAAGATAAAAATCTCACAAACAGAAGTAGCCTACTCCTATATATATATATATATATATATATATATATATCACTAGTCAAGCTACAACCCTAGTTGAAAATGTGGAGAAATATTTTATCTGATAGGTGAGTGGGAACTTGTTCTGTGAAAGCCTCCCTACGTCAGTTCCTAAAAGATCAGCAGTGGAGGAAAAGGAGCACTATCACTCAGGGCACAAAAACCCTGCTAATAACTTTGATGACGTAGTTCACGAACCTTCACTCAAATGCAAAAGAACTGTACTCTTTCAAGAGGCCTGAAAACTCCACACGTGAAATAAAAGTAATTTGATGGCCTCCTCTATCTTTGTCAGGTCTAAGGTCATCTACACTCTTAGGCTCTGTTTCGGCTCTATCCCAGGGACCCCAGTGAGATGCTGGACAGGAATCTTACGTTAAGCCTAATTATTGAGGCAATGGCAATGGATGGGAGCAGTGATGTAAAGTAAAGTAAAAGTTAAAGATATGGTTCTTTACCTTCGAAGCATACAGATTCAATACTAAGTCACTCGCTAACACACTTATTATAAGTTACTCAATCCTTTCAAAATACCGGGTATACTGTCTCGAGATTAAATAATCATAACTGACATAATCAAATAAATGAAGGAGTAGAAATACGAAAGGTAATTAACCTAATCTTGCTTTATTACACATATATACATCAAAGAAATGGACATCTTAACATCAAGTAAAAAAGGGTCAAACAAAACAAAATTTAATGAAAGGATGTGAAAAATAATAAAAAATATGGTTACTTAGACTCGTGGTCTTCTGCAATGGTTAGCGATTGAAATGAGATCAGACACGAGGCCCTGTGACCCAGAGACTGTGCTAGTCTCGAAAGCAAAAGTGATATATGTTGGTTTTGCAATGAGACAACGTCCTGGTGACTAAACTTTACTATAAGATACTCAAGAGCGGACTGACTGGCAATTTACCTTGGTCTGCCCGGGCCCTTAGTGTCCCACGACCATGTGACGCCTGAAACGTGTTGGGAGTCGAAACAGGCAATCTCTCTCTCTCTCTCTCTCTCTCTCTCTCTCTCTCTCTCTCTCTCTCTCTCTCTCTCTCTTCATTCCATTTCCCTAGAAATGTTTAGAAGTTTATGATTTATATTTGTTTCCCAGATTTCTGTATATATTTATAACATTTTGGGAAATAACTGACAAATCATTACAAATTTCAGAAGAATCTGCCTTGATTTCTTAAATTCTGACAATAGTTGCAAATTTCAGAAGATATCCAGAAATTTCTGATAATCTGGAAACACTGCTGGCAAATTTGGCAATAGCGTATGCAGATGCATGCTCGGCAGTGCATGGCCGAAAAACATATCGTACCCCGGGGTAATTTGAAGATGGTTTGAAGTAACCCCCCCCCCGGGTAATTTAAAGACGGTTTCAAGTACCACCGGGGTTATTTGAAGATTTTCAAGCTACCCCATGGGTAATTTGAAGTCAGTTTCAAGTACCCCCGGGGTAATTTGAAGATTTTCAAGCTACCCCATGGGTAATTTGAAGTCAGTTTCAAGTACCCCCGGGGTTATTTGAAGATTTTCAAGCTACCCCATGGGTAATTTGAAGTCAGTTTCAAGTACCCCCGGGGTAATTTGAAGACAGTTTCAAGTACCCCCGGGGTAATTTGAAGATTTTCAAGCTACCCCATGGGTAATTTGAAGCCGGTTTCAAGTACCCCTGGGGTAATTTGAAGATGGTTTCAAGTACACCCGGGGTAATTTGAAGACGGTTTCAAGTACCCCTGGGGTATTTTGAAGATGGTTTCAAGCTACCCCGGGGGTAATTTGAAGACGGTTTCAAGTACCCTCGGGGTAATTTGAAGATGGTTTCAAGTACCCGCTGGGTAATTTGAAGATGGTTTCAAGTACCCCTGGGGTAATTTGAAGATGGTTTCAAGTACGCCAGGGTAATTTGAAGATGGTTTCAAGCTACCCCGGGGGTAATTTGAAGCCGGTTTCAAGTACCCCCGGGGTAATTTGAAGATGGTTTCAAGTATCCCTTCGGGTAATTTGAAGACGGTTTCAAGTACCCCCGGGGTAATTTGAAGATGGTTTCAAGTACCCCTTCGGGTAATTTGAAGCCGGTTTCAAGTACCCCCGGGGTAATTTGAAGATGGTTTCAAGTACCCCTTCGGGTAATTTGAAGCTGGTTTCAAGTACCCCCGGGGTAATTTTAAGACGGTTTCAAGTACTCCTTCGGGTAATTTGAAGACAGTTTCAAGTACCCCCGGGGTAATTTGAAGACGGTTTCAAGCTACCCCGGGGCTAATTTGAAGACGGTTTCAAGCTACCCTGGGGGTAATTTGAAGATGGTTTCAAGCTAACCCCTAAGGATGCCAGAGAACTTCAAATCATTCAATCAATCAAGGTACCCAACTAGTTTCAAACTACTCCCCTCGTTTTTGCGTAGTATCTCATCATTTAAAAATATTAATCAATTGCTTTTGATCAGGGTCAACACAAAATTTTCAGATTACATGTATATACATGCACAGTTTCCTCTATTGATAAATTTTATTGATATTATGTATTTATCCGTTTATCGTCTTAGTTCTCCTTTGCAATTATTATACTCGTACAGTGATGAAAGCACGGTCGATATGGCCATCATGAATGTTTTTTTTTTTTTCTCAAAACGAACTTAAGACACATTCAGTGAGTAAATTTGCAAGATGTATAATACTAGTGCACATAAGTCTAGCGTTCCTTAATTCATCGGGATGACCACGAAGAGGACGATAATTACGATAACCATTTCTCGTCTTTGGGCCGCAAATCAAACCCCCTTTTTATTGTTATCTGATTATCTTGTATGCAGTAGTAAGCCATTGATCTCTGGTGTCTTGGGATGAATAGAAATCCAGGTTAACCCGATCACAGCATCACTTGTCCAAAAACTCGTCAGTATGGCTGCTGAATGTAAATTGGACAACCTCGATATCATCTTTGACTACTACGTAGTGAACGCCTAGTACCCAAAAGGGACTTTGGAAAACGAAAAAGCCAATCTGGGATTTACGAAGGTCGAGACTAAAACACACCGTGCCATATTTTCGACTTCGTAGTATACCTTCTCACCTCACTAAATTCTTGTAGTAATTTCCTTTGGGAATCGGATACCTATTAAAAATTTTTTCTGAATGCCACAGCCTAAATGTTTCTTTGTTTTCTTTTGTCATATTGTCTCTTACAATGTTCATTTTATTGTTTTTGTTGGCAGTTCAACATGCTTATTATATTTTCTTGTTATCAATTTGTTTTTAACATTTCTTTAATGATACAATACCCATTTGCCTTCTTGTTATTTTTTTTATCTTATCTTTAATTCCTTACTTTAATTCTTTCTCCTTATTTGTTTCCCTTCTCAGTAGGGTTGCACCTCGGCTAGTTATAATAATAATAATAATAATAATAATAATAATAATAATAATAATAATAATAATAATAATAATAATAATAATAATAATAATAATAATAATAATAATGATAATAATGCAGGAGAATGTAAAATATTTTATACATCTAACTTTTATTTTGAAATTAGTCTTTCGATATAAACCAGAACTTCTTTGTTGATATGGATGACAAGGTAACATTTTTAAAGAAGATTCCTCATCAGAGGACTCAAGACTTCTTGCTAAAGAATCAAACATTCCACCAAGGAGTGTAATTTACAAGTGTATAAACTGCACAAAGTTGAATAAACCAAGTGACCACATAGTAAATTCTAGAGACTGCAAAGCTTATGATTTAGGATTGAAAAGACTAGCAGAAAATACTGATCATGGTTACTAGGAATGTCATAAACTGCGGCTCTGTAAATATACAATCTGTAGGTAATAAGACTATTCAAATTCGAGAATTGATAAACAAGAAACATTTAGATATACTAGCATTATCTGAAACATGGTTAAATAACTTGGAAAAGGCAAAGATCACTGAAATGACGACCCCACACATACCTTCTTTCACATACCGAGAGAAGGTAGGTCTGGTGGGGGTGTCGGACTCTTTATTCATAAAGGTACTCAAATCTCAAAATAATGAAAAGAATTAACGTAACGAGCTTTGAATATATAGAAATAAACATTACGCCAAAAAACAGAAACATATCATTTGTAACAATCTACAAACCTCCTAGAACAAACATTAGTATCTTTTTTGAAGAATTCGGTGCTCTCATTGACATGATTATCATGGAGAAAAACGAATTAGTTATTTGTGGAGTACAATTACTTTAACTGGGCATACGCTAATCTTAGTTCTAAGTCATGACATGAATAATATTGAATACTGCTCTCAACATTCCCTGTGACCATGAGGACCAACGTCTGTTAGGAGTTAAGTGTGCTAACTGTCTTATGACCACTTAAAACAAAATGAGTAATAGTGAATATGATACCATGTGCCCACATATGGAAAAGACTATAACTGTAAAAGACCAATCCGAAGGCAATTTGAAGATGGTTTTAAGTACCCCCGGGGTAATTTGAAGATGGTTTCAAGCTACCCTGGGGGTAATTTGAAGACGGTTTCAAGTACCCCCAGGGTAATTTGATTATAGCTGTTGCATGCGTATGTGCGCGGCTCTGAGTATGTGTGCGTATCCACATGTGTACTTTTAAACCCGCTAAAAAATCATGTGCGTTTATTTGAACTGTACTTGTGACCCAGAGGCCCCTTGTCCTGCATAGGAAGTCAGCAACCTGAATAGGAATCCTATACTCTATGGAGACAGCCATCTGCTCTGTTGTAAATGATATGCTGGAAATGATGGATGAAAATAAATGCGGTATCTTAATACTGCTCGATCTCAGTGCTGCTTTGAATACAGTTGTGCATGAACTGCTACTAAATGATCTACGGTCCATCGGCGTTGAAGATCAAAATTTCGAATACCTAAAAAACTACATGGTTGGTAGAAATTACTGTGCACAAATTGGAAACTCTTATTCATCATATGAACCCTTAAACAGAGGGGTACTCCAGGGGAGTGTACTTGGCCCAATCTTATTCGGCATCTATACTATTGGTCTATCGAGAATACTACAAAGGCATGGTGTAAAGTTCAAACCTTTTGTGGATGACACACAATTTCATTTCTCCATAAATGATACAGATGGCACTACTGAAACTCTAAACCAAATCCTTGATAGTGTTAGAGAATGGATGGCATTTAAACAACTAAAGTTCTAAAGTTCTAAAGTTAAATGAGAACAAAATTGAATTCATGGTGGTGGGTAAGAAAAACATCGTGAGAAACTTGGGTGATATTCAAATGAAATTACAAAACATAATAAACAGGAGCAAGACTGATAAAAGGTGTCCCACCTAGAGAAAGGATCACCCCTATATTAATTGCTTCACACTGACTACCGATAAAAGCGAGAATTGAATTTAGAATACATACAATAACCCACCAAGTTATCAGAACCAGTCGTCCAAAATTCTTAAACGAAATGCTACATATTGCGCAGCCAACAAATCATGTCGACATGAGAATAGTTACAGATGATTTCAAACTGTTGGAAGCTAGCTACATGTCTACTTTAGGCTCCAGAGCCTTTAAATATACGGCCCGAAGACTATATAATAAGCTCTCACGAAACATTCGAATGATTGAATACATTAAGGCTTTCAAGAGGAAACTGAAAACTTTCTTATCTCAACAGACATACAACAGTGACGATTTAACAGTAAATGAACAATACGCGATATGAAAAGTTAAACACTCTAAACGAACTAGGTAAAACGTTAGTGGAGGTCCTGTAGAGAGTGGGGTTTTCCTGTTGTATGGGACCGGAAAAGCAGCCATTAAAGTGTTGTAAAGTAAGTAAGGAAGAGATTTGATGTAAAGACAAACAGGTGAGTTTGAAACTTGAGAGGTTGTATAGCTTGCCAGCTGTAATATATATAATATTATATGTTTGGTTCCCAGACACGGAACCATCTTGTAATATATATATATATATATATATATATATATATATATATATATATATATATATATATATATATATATATATATATATATATGTATATATATATATATATATATATATATATATATATATATATATATATATATATATATATATATATATATATATATATATATATACATATATAACGGATTTTGAGCGAATCAAAAAAATCCATTTTTTGGTGAGATAGCCATGTTGTCCTGATGGAAGGTTCCTATAAGTAGCTTCCTAGGGTATATTTGACTACAGTGATATTCCCAGAGAATTTACCTTTATGTATCCAGAATTCTAACTACTGGTACGAATATCCTTAAAATTTCTCTTAAGGATATCGCATAAATCAGGGGAGGTATATCTTGATACGACACATAGCAATCTTCACCCCAAATAGCGTTTTCGCTTCGAGGGGGAAAGTGGCAAAATTTTGAAGGGTGTTATTTATCTAAGTGTGGGAAATAATTCTGGGAAAGGCCTCCTTGTTTCTGATTTCCGGACCCGAGCCTGAAGGATAGAGCGCCAACACTCACACTTGACAAACTAGAGAACCACAACGAAGACGGTTTGCTTTCCCTACACACGTTTAAGTCCAAAGATTATTCTATACCGGGAATGTCGGCACCAATATCACCTTGATGTTCAGACGCTACTCCAGGGAGCAGAATAGTAAATCCCAATCAAGTGTGGTTGGACTGAATCAGTTACGTTAATGACAGTTTCACAAAGAGTTGCGGGGAGCAGTACTGTAAAAGTCAAAACATCCTAAGGACCACCGGGAGGTAATACCGTAGAACATTACAATAAAGGATTGACACCGATAGCTTTAGATTGACGTAAATATAAACTTACCCTTAAGTCATATCTCACCTCAAGTGATAACTCATTTAGTCATTTCAAAATGTAAAGGTCAAGTTAAAAACAGTAAATAATTTTAACCTAAAAATGGCGTTTATTTCCATAAAGTACAACAGGAATTTTCACCTAACTGACACAGGAAAAAACAGCAAAACTACCTAATTGAAATTTGAATAAAGACCGCATGGCATATGAAAAATGAAAAATGCCAAGAAAATGGTCAAATCAATTAAATCGTAAATCAATAATCAAATGACTAATCAACCAATGAAAGTAAAAATGGTGACTGAAATAATACCAAAAGTTCTGCTCACTACTTTGAACACATTCCTCTCGGGCATTAAAATTTCAAACTTGATAGAGGGGAACAGGAACACAACTTATAGTAATGGACACACCATGAATGATTAAACAGACAGTTTGAACAAGACTTCCTAGCTAAATGTGCACATCGTTATATAAAGGCTAGAAAAAAAGGGGGGGGGGGCAGTTCCTTGGCCAAGGTTGAGCACCGTTAATTAGTACTCACGCTCTTGAGGGTTGATTGTAGACTAGTGGAAGCATCTTGTGAACTGTTAAGAACACGGTGTATCTTCAGTTCTGCACAGTTATGTTTTATCTTTGTATGCCTATCTTCTAAATAATGGCTCATAGTAAGGCATACTGTTGGTCAGTAACTGGTTGACCAACAGGTAGTTGAACCGACGCCTAAGTTACAACGACGTCTCAGATGAAGAGGCTATGCCTACGTCCGCCTTCCACGCTTCCTGGTTTTTAAGTGGCCGCTCGCACGCTTCTCCCTGCCGCCGCTGAGCTGGTTCAAGCTGGTCGAGTCTTCTTCTTCAAATTTCCATGAGTACGTGGTTTGATGAAGGGTGCTTCTTCTTCAAATTTCCATGAGTACGTGGTTTGCTGAAGGGTGCTTTTTATAAATACAAGGATCATTCTCGAAACTCCAGGGGGAAAGTAATTATAAAGAAATCCTACTGTCTGGTTTATAAAAATTAATATACATACAAAAAAATTAAGTGGCGTTTAGTGATGTTCAATAACGCAGGAAATAATCCTAGCTAAACAGACTCATAAATAGGTACTGAGATGTAAATAGCAATAAGCTAAGATCAATGAGTTACGTAAATTAAAGAGTTACTTAAATACAAACCAATTGTGGTTAAACATCCAAAGTTTCAAGAGCATTTGGAACAGAACGCAACCAAGCGCTGTCTTTGAAAATTGTCGACGGTCGGTTGCATCGTCAGAGCAATGTACAGTGAGCTCAAGAAATGAGAGAAAATCATCTACAGAGGAATGAGGTGATGAAAGGTAAAGCATTACAGGGGAATGATGGACATGTTAGCAGCAATGAATATTTAAGGGTATAATAATGAAGGTTACAAAGGAAACAGAAGAAAAAAGAGATGCGTAAAACCCAGAAAATAACAAACAAAAAATAAAAAATGGAATAACGGGGGTGACTAAAATAAAGCGTGGAAAGAATTTCCACACCCTGCCAAGTAAGACCGAGAGAGAAGGGGGGTCCACTAATAAGAGGTGGAGGGTACGGAAGGAAGGGGGCATTCCCCGTCCCTTTCAAATTTACAGCACTTTCTGGAATAAGGCACGGGCTTTATCTGCCGCCGCCCTACGAGGTTGGACACAGGATCAGGTTTGGGAAAAGGGGCGACATCATCAGAAGAATCGTCATTTAGAGGGTTCTCTGAGTGAGGATCTGGTAACTGGGGTGTCGTGAGCGAATCAGGACCACCTTGCTCCAGTTCAGTGATATAGGGACCTGCGACATTTATCTCCAATGGGATAAGACGGTTAATGGGACGCACATATATTCCATGAGGGGTGCGCACCTTCAAACATCTAATATGACCATCTTGACCGGAGTAGGTTTCAAGAATACGGGCCATGGGATAATCTTCCCGATTTACTTCATCCAAAATTAACAAACATAAATCTCCAATTTTAGGAGGCACAGGGTGGATACGATTATTTTTTATGTGACGTTCACGAAGGGAATTGACATAATCCTGGGTCCATCGTTTTAAAAACACTTGCAACATGTTCGTGAGTTTCTGATAACTAGCTGGGAGGCTGTTCCCTTCCCTATATGTGGGGTCATTGAGGTCGGTCATAAGGACCTGAGGAGCAAGTGAGAGGGTTCGACCGTAAAGCAGATGACTCGGAGTCAAGAGGGTATCAGTAACGTTGTTGACATCCAAGTAAACTAAAGGTCTATTGTTGATGATGCATTCGGCTTCTTGTACCAAAGTGACAAATTCATTATAGGTAGGATACAAGTGATACATGGCTTTCCTTAAATTGAGTTTGGTGAAGCCTATTAGCCTTTCATAAAAACCTCCCTGCCAAGGGGCACGGGGAGTGATGAATTTCCAGGTCAGGTTATGGGAAGATTTAAACCCATCAATTACAGGGTGATGCATAAGTTCAGTTAGAAGAGCTTGACCAGCTTGGAAAGTGGAAGCATTATCAGAGACGATACAGTGTGGCATACCAAATCGAGCGGCAAATCTGCGCACTGCTTGCACAAATTAAATGACCGTTAATGAAGTTGTGACTTCTAGAGCTACGGCTCTGGTTGCTGCGCAGGTGAAAAGCAAGATGTAAACAAAATCTACATGTGAATTGTATACCTCAAAAGCTCCAGTGAAATCTAAGCCAGTTACTCGGAAGGGCACTCTTGAAATGAGGCAATTGGGATAATACTGGGCTAATGGAAGCATTGGGTACGGGGCTGCTTGCACTTTTCGGCAATGGATGCAACGGCGCAAAATTTTCTTGATTTGCTGCCGCATTTGGGGAACCCAAAATTGTTTACGCAATTCAACAAGGAGTGTTGAAGTATTACAGTGCAGCAAACGTTCATGCCAATGTCTGACGATAAGTGTCCAAAGGGCACAATGATGTTCCAGCAAAATGGGATCTACATAATCTAATTCCACGGAGGCATTACTGAGACGGGAACTAGCTTTGAGAAGACCTTGGTTATCCAGGTAAGGTTTACGTTGGCCGATGAAAGCTCGTTCGTCCGAATTGAGACGAAACGTCTTCACCTTGCACCTGCTTCAGAATGTTAGGATAACTTTGGGCCTGGGAACATTTCAACATGACTGTTAAGGGTGGAAGGTTGAATTTATTGGTTAGATTAGGGTGACGTTGTGACAATGGTTGTATCCATTGGGGAATCAAACGAAGGAGTGCAATGTAGCACTTGATCGCGTCGTCAAGGGAGCTGTTATGATCAAACAGTCGTACACCCGGGGGATCGAGCCGAATAGGGCATGCACATATCTCCGGGTTAATAGAGAACCTGCTTTGATTGGGGTACTCTGAAGGGTTACTGAGTCAAGGAGGGCCTTGTAGCCAAAATTTATTCTTAAGAATATGCCTGACAGCGACACCACGCGATGCCAGGTCCGCAGGATTGCTATTAGTGGGGACATGCTTCAGGTTAAGATTACAAGTTAATTTAATGTTGATTATCTCCTCCACACGGTTAAGGACGTAAGGGGAGTTACTTTTAGAATTATGGACCCACTGGAGGGCAGTTGAAGCGTCGGACCAAACAGTGACCGAAGCGTATATGCCAGGGCACAGTTCTGACAAGTGTTTGGCTAAACGACAGCCCAGTAAGAGCGCAGTTAACTCAAATTTGGGAATAGTTAAACTTTCATCCATTTCCAACATGCGTTTAGGGGTGACTCGGGCTTTAGCCGTAAGGAGGCGAGAATTACCTTCCTGGGTGACTATATAAGCAGCTACTCCGAAAGCGAGCTTGGAAGCATCGACAAAAATGTGCAATGCTGGTTGACTGCCATCATGCGCATTACGAGGGACTTTAATTTGTTCAAGACCTTTGTACCTTTTGATGACATCACTTAGTTCTTGAACTGGCTCAGGGTCAATAGGGGTGTCCCAGCCCTTGTCAGTCATCCAAAGTTTTTGAATGAAGAGTTTGCCTAGAATTGTAACAGGAGAAATAAGACCAATAGGGTCATAAATGGAAGAGAACAAGGACACGACCTTTCTTTTAGTGTTGATGTGGGAATGACTTATCTCTAATTCAGGGGGTAATTTAACATTCAAGGTATCATTAACAGTATCCTATTCAAGACCAAGGTAATCATGAATGCCTCTTTCTGTGAAATCGCCATTAAGAGGGGCATTAGTCGTCCAATTGGGTAACGGCATGTTAGCCTTTATTGTAAGTGCCTCAATGAGGGGCCTCTCACTCAGAATGTCTTTGGGGTCGACATAACAGCGTTGAAAGTTATCAATATAGAAACTGGTTTTGAGTGTCGACGCCAATCTACTGGACTGACTGTCCAAATGATGTTGATAGTTTGGTTAAGCAAGTAGGGACTCGAGGTGGCACCAAACAGAACGACTTTAAATCGATATGCGATGATCCTTGTCATTTCTGGATCTTCAGAGAAAAGAAAGCGACAGAAGTCTCTCTGTTCTGGGACAATCTCTATGCAAAGGAATGCCTTGGAAATATCTGCAGTTAAACCAAAGGGCTTCTCGCGGAACATTAAAATCATTGATTGAATCTTCGATGCAAGATTGGGTCCTGTGTACAGAGAATCGTTCAGAGAAAGTGAATTTGGGTTCGACTTGGATGAAGCGTTGAAGACAATACGTGTAAGGGTGGTGGCTGAATTCTTAACTACTGGATGATGCGGTAAATAATGTACTTTTCCATCAACAGGGGTGCCTAAGGGGAAAGGCTCAATAAAAGTTTCTTCAATATACTCATCCAGAATCTTACGGTAATCAGTAAACAATTGGGGGTTCTTTGAATTTTTGACTGACATGAGTTGGGCAAAGGCTCTAGCATAATTTTAAGCGGGACGCTTATCACTCTTGAAAGGTAGCTGAACAACATACTTTCCAGTTTTGTATTGAGCAGTTCTCTTGAAGAGATCAACTGCTTTCTCTTCAAGATGGCTGAAGGGTTCTTTAGTGATACCAATGGTGTCAAGTTTCCAAAGGTTTTCAAGAGGCGGGTTTATAGTCATAGGCGAGTCAACATCAATTCGGTTAATGGTAATTGTGACTTCGCTGACATCTCTTGGGTCCACGTCAGGACGTGACCAATCAGGCAACTCTCCCCATACCACGTAACCGGCGGAAGTGCTAAACAGGTTTACACCTTGGATATTATGGGTATGCTTGAGGAGCCTGGGAAGATAATCGGCACCGAGAATGATCTCAATACCGGCAGCACTATCATCGGGACGTTGATCCGCGAGCCGAATTCCATTAGCTTCTAGCGTACGGACAGTATGGGTGTAACTTGGCGTATTGATGCCTTTACCTACATTGGCACTAACAATAGCCACAATCTTATGTCTCCGTCTGCCGATTTTCATATTAAATTGTACTAGATCGGAACTCTTAGGGGGTTCGGTACAATTAAATGAGTTAAGCTGGAACACCATCTGTCCAACAGGTTTAAGATTTAATGATTCAATAACATTTGGGTGCAAAAAGGTATGCTGTGCCCCACAATCTAGAAAAACTCTTGTGGAGTGTTTAAATTCACCGGAGACTAATTCGGCAGTGAAAGTCGGTAATGCACCTGGAGCGAGGTCATTGGGCTCAACACTCGCGGTGTTGTTGCGGATACAAGCAATGTGATTGAGGTTTACCGCTGGGGTATTGATACTGGGAGGGATAAGGGGTTGCATATCAGGGGGGTTATTAATGGGAGGTCTAATGAGTTGCATGTTAGGGGGATTATTAATGGGAGGTCTAAGGGGTTGGGAGTTAGGGGTGTTGTTAGCAAACCCACTAATGGGTTGGATGAAGTGGTTGGATACTGCAAGGATATTTGGGCATACAGGCAATTTATGAGCCTGCTGACAGTTCAGGCAAGCAATAGTTGAATTGCAATTATTGGCAAAGTGTTGAGTGGAAAAACATTTTGTGCAACGATTCATTTCTCGCAACTTTGATATCCTACTTCTTGAATCGGGGAAATGGGGACATTTGGATTGCATGTGGTCACTATTGCCACAAAAAATACATTTACCTCTAGCAGTCCCGTTACTGGGGCCAGCGATAGGCCATCCATTTGATCGACTAGGAGTCGTTTGTAGATCCACGGACTGGACAGACCTGTTATAAACTTTAAGTTTAGGTATATGATTGTTCACGTTGGAGTAAGGAGGTCTAGGCTGGTTAAGTGATTTACCGTAAGAGCGTGAGTTTCCGTAGCAGTTGGCTCGCGCGGGTTTATCACAGGTATTAGGTTTGGGGCCGTCGTCAGGGCTGGTCATGAGCTTCATCATTTCCTTCATGCGAGTATGAGTATACAGGGCACTTTTCATTTCGGCCAAGGTTACTTCCTCGCAATTGTAATATCGGTAAACTATACCTAGGTGGAAGGGTTTGAGCTTACTAGTGAAAACATGCTCAAACAATACCTCTGGTAAAGACGACCCAGTTAGTTGTACATATTCAGTTTCTGTGTTGTCCCATTCCATGAGGAAACGACAGAGATCAGTGCTATCATCATTAGGAGAGGATGCTTTATAAAATCTATTTATCACGAGGGGTTTAGTCAGAACGGGGACTCATACTCTCGTTTAAGACTGTCTATTGATCTTTCATACAGACCCTCTGTCCACACTTGATTACCGAGAAGTTTACGCGCTGGTCCCTCAAGGGTACGCAACAAAATCTTGTATTTTTCTGTGGGAGAGTACTTGGGGTTTTCATGTACTGTCTGGCGAAACAAACTCCACCAGCCAGCCCAACAATCTCTACGACTATCGAAGGGAGTGGGATCAGGATCTGCAGCGACTGAGACGCATACAAACTGAGGTTTCGCGTTAGGCGCTTGAGGGGGATTTGAAGGGTTGATTTTTCCCTGTGTTACAAGTTGAAGGTGCATCGTTTCTGCGTCAGTTAACAAACTGACAAGATCGGTATAACTAGACAGGACAGTGGGGTTGTTCCAATGAGGTTTCCACAAAGTTTTAAAGTCCCTAAGTTCTGCAAGAACTCTACTTACTTTGTTTTTACAGTGCTCTATACCCTCAGGGGTTGTACAGGCAAAATCTATTGAGGAAACAGCTTTCAGAGCTATGTTTGCCTCTTCGTAAATGAATCTGAAATCCTGCGTTTGTTCTTCAAGACGAGCATTAAGGTCTAAAGTAGCCGGCATCTCCACAGCCTTCTGTGGGAGTTTAATGTGACTGTTTTTGGCCGCCATCTTGGGAAGACTACGTGTACGATGGTACAGAAGGTCCCCCCCCAAAAAAAAATTATGCAGACAAACAAAGTCAAACTTAAATAACACACGACAGAGAATGTTACAGACAAACGGTCACCGAGAGGGGTACAAAGGACAAGGATAAAGGTAGCCTAACTATAACGGGGAACAGAACCAAAGCGTGAAAATGAATTAATGGTTAAGGGGAAAAATTAACAGATCAAAATAGCAGCTCAAAAGCTCACAGTAAATACGAAAAATGTGCAACATATACCGATGATCCGAACAAATAAAATAAAACCTGAGTTCTCCTTCAGGGTAGAACTTTCTGGCTAAAACGCTTGGTTACACAGGTGCCTTTATTCATCAAAGGTTACCATAAATTACGTCCTAAAACACTGTACATCTCGTTACCTATCAAAGTCTGGGCTTAATCATTCTACAAATTGGCTAGTGTGTGAGGTTTTGAGGTATGACTTAAGTGGATGATGTTTATATAGCGAAAATGCTACAAATGAATTTATAATGTTTAAAATTTCATTATTCCACAAATCAATGGTGTCAGATCCGGTTCGAAGGACCAGTGTTATTTATTTAAGTGTGGGAAATGATTCCTGGAAAGGCCTCCCCGTTTCTGATTTCCAGACCCGAGCCTGAAGGATAGAGCGCCAACACTCTCACACTTAACAAACTAGAGAACCGTAACGAAGACGGTTTGCTTTCCCTACACACGTTTAAGTCCAAAGATTATTCTATACCGGGAATGTCGGCACCGATATCACCTTGATGGCCAGACGCTACTCCAGGGCGCAGAATAGTAAATCCAAATCAAATGTGGTTGGACTGAATCAGTTACGTTAACGACAGTTTCACAAAGAGTTGCGGGGAGCAGTACTGTAAAAGTCAAAACATCCTAAGGACCACCGGGAGGTAATACCGTAGAACATTACAATAAAGGATTGACACCGATAGCTTTAGATTGACGTAAATATAAACTTACCCTTAAGTCATATCTCACCTCATGTGATAACTCATTTAGTCATTTCAAAATGTAAAGGTCAAGTTAAAAACAGTTAATAATTTTAACCTAATAATGGCGTTTATTTCCATAAAGTACAACAGGAATTTTCACCTAACTGACACAGGAAAAAACAGCAAAACTACCTAATTGAAATTTGAATAAAGACCGCATGGCATATGAAAAATGAAAAATGCCAAGAAAATGGTCAAATCAATTAAATCGTAAATCAATAATCAAATGACTAATCAACCAATGAAAGTAAAAATGGTGACTGAAATAATACCAAAAGTTCTACTCACTACTTTGAACACATTCCTCTCGGGCATTAAAATTTCAAACTTGATAGAGGGGAACGGGAACACAACTTATAGTAATGGACACGCCATGAATGATTAAACAGACAGTTTGAACAAGACTTCCTAGCTAAATGTGCACATCGTTAAATAAAGGCTAGAAAAAAAGGGGGGGGGGACAGTTCCTTGGCCAAGGTTGAGCACCGTTAATTAGTACTCACGCTCTTGAGGGTTGATTGTAGACTAGTGGAAGCATCTTGTGAACTGTTAAGAACACTGTGCATCTTCAGTTCTGCACAGTCGTGTTTTATCTTTGTATGCCTATCTTCTAAATAATGGCTCATAGTAAGGCATACTGTTGGTCAGTAACTGGTTGACCAACAGGTAGTTGAACCGACGCCTAAGTTACAACGACGTCTCAGATGAAGAGGCTATGCCTACGTCCGCCTTCCACGCTTCTTGGTTCTTAAGTGGCCGCTCGCACGTTTCTCCCTGCCGCCGCTGAGCTGGTTCAAGCTGGTCGAGTCTTCTTCTTCAAATTTCCATGAGTACGTGGTTTGATGAAGGGTGCTTCTTCTTCAAATTTCCATGAGTACGTGGTTTGCTGAAGGGTGCTTTTTATAAATACAAGGATCATTCTCGAAACTCCAGGGGGAAAGTAATTATAAAGAAATCCTACTGTCTGGTTTATAAAAATTAATATACATACAAAAAAATTAAGTGGCGTTTAGTGATGTTCAATAACACAGGAAACAATCCTAGCTAAACAGACTCATAAATAGGTACTGAGATGTAAATAGCAATAAGCTAAGAAGAATGAGTTACGTAAATTAAAGAGTTACTTAAATACAAACCAATTGTGGTTAAACATCCAAAGTTTCAAGAGCATTTGGAACAGAACGCAACCAAGCGCTGTCTTTGAAAATTGTCAACGGTCGGTTGCATCGTCAGAGCAATGTACTGTGAGCTCACGAAATGAGAGAAAATCATCTACAGAGGAATGAGGTGATGAAAGGTAAAGCATTACAGGGGAATGATGGACATGTTAGCAGCAATGAATATTTAAAGGTATAATAATGAAGGTTACAAAGGAAACAAAAGAAAAAAGAGATGCATAAAACCCAGAAAATAACAAAAACAAAAAATAAAAAATGGAATAACGGGGTTGACTAAAATAAAGCGTGGAAAGAATTTCCACAAAGGGGAGCCGGTATCAAGGTTACCCTTCCCCCGTTACTACTTAAGTATCCAGATGGTGCTGTACGTCGCCGCCATGTTTTATTTCTTGTAGCGTTGAGCAAGGTGCTACAGATATAGTAGTTTCGGGAGGGATCCTGCCAAAGACCTTTTCTATGAAAAAGAGGGCTGGTCCACCAGGACGACATGGCTATCTCACCCAAAAATAGATTTTTCCATTTTTTGAGCTCAGGCCATGTCGTCCTGATGGAAGGTTACCAGATCATTATTTAGAAAGTACCGTATCTGTGGATTTTCCAAATGTGCCTTAACCTCAGGACGATTATTCCTTGGTCATCCAGACCATAGAGACATATGACGTTACAGTTATACGTCATTACTTCTAATCATAAACCATGTTAGTGCTTCCTGCCCTCTGCAGGGAAGAGTCATACTAGACTTAGGAAAGAGGCTCGAGGTTTGTATATACCATATGAACAAACATAGCATTAAAAGTATGCAGGTCTCGCTGTATGTATAGCCAGGTAAAGTTTGTACTCGTACCAGAACAAAATGTATTAATCATATTTCGTTCATATATACATATGCAGATTATTAAGGTAGAATAATACTCCAGCATATCTTTATTGAGATGAATATTGGGGCGAAATAAGATGCAAATACATATCAAGTATTTACTGATAATAAATAACCAGCAAATCAACATACATAACATAATGTTAACATAATGTCAATAAGTGCAATAAGAAACATGCATAGCAATCAGTACCAGAAATGTTTATTTCACCTGAAAGGGAAAAATATTGTTAGGGCCACATAACTGAAAATTTATTAAATTTTCTAATATGCATTTCTGCAATTTTGATTGTCTCTTCACACTGTGTAAGAACACACGGCACAAGTGTTGTCTCTATGTTTCTTTCACCTTTAATAACCTGAACAGTCCATAGTGCCACCTTGGGGACACTCATCTTAAAGTATTGTACTGTGAAGTGTCAACACCTTCACCCAAAATTTGACAGTCCCAATAAAATTCACTCTTCCTCCAAGTACTAGACGACAGGTTTTAGGACACTACCTGCTGCCACCACAAATAGTTTCAACTCTTATACTTGTTTCGCGTAGTATTTAAAGAACACCTTGGGTGACTTCCATCTAGTGTACAAGCGAAGCCGCTCTAAGTCCATGTATTGGAAGAAGTTTAATGACGAAGCAATTTTTCTTGGATCATGGCCTGCAGGTGTACTGTCAGGACCCGCTCTGCGAAAGAAATAGGTGATCTTCACCCTTAGTTGTCTTAGGGATAGATTTGACCCCGAGGTTTCTCCTTTAAAGAGCTGTCCTCCCCTGAAGTCTGAAGATCTACAAAGATAGACCTTTAGACACTCTACTGGACACAGCAAGATATCTTCCTTCAGAGGGTAGATTCTCCAGGGACCCGACCTTTTGGTAGGTAGCTCGTTCTTGGCGAGAAACGTTGGGTCAGGAGAGATTCAGTTCTCCCACTTCTGTGAACTGAATATGGCCCTCATCTCTGGAAAGGGCCACTATTTCACTAACTCTGGCCCCCGAGTCTAGAGCAAACAAGAATATAACTTTCTGGGTTAAGTCTTTCAGAGAGTAATCCTCATTGTTCACTGTTGAAGCAAAGTGTAGGACCTTATCCAAGGACCATAAAATGGGCTTCGGAGGGGCTGCAGGCCTAAGCCTAGCGCAGGCCTTAGGGATCTTGTTAAAGATTTCGTTTGACAAGTCTACTTGGAAGGCGTATAGCAGAGGTCTAGTAAAGGCAGATTTACACGTCATTATCGTGTTGGCTGCTAAACCTTGTTTATGAAGGTGAATAAAGAAGGATAAACAGAAGTTTGCTGAGATTTCTTTTGGTCCTTTTGCCTTGACGAAAGCAACCAACTTCCTCCAAGATGACTCATATTGTCCTCTAGTAGACTTAGACTTATATTCTTTTAAGAAGTCTATACTGTCTCTCGAGATTCCAAAACTTTTCTTTACTGCTAAGGAGAGAAAATCATGAGATGAAGGTTTTGGGTTTCCTGTGATGAAGTGAAGACAGTCGACTTCTGTACTTGAGTCAGTACTGGGTCCGGCAGAGGGACCCGCCTCAGCTTCTGCAACACAACTAAAAGACCTGAAGCGGGATTCCTTCAAAAGCGGACTTCTGCAACACAAAGAAGGCCCTATCAACTGCTATTACTCTCACTTTTCACGTGCCACATGTACATCTCAATCTCGACAGCAACGCAAGTGATATCGCTACTTGTGCATTGTTCCAGCAGATGGTCAACAGCTTATCCTGCCCATTGGCCTTCATCAGTAGTAAACTGTCCAATGTAGAATCTAGTTGCTCTACCTTCGACACCGAATTGGGGCAGTGTACTTGGCTGTCCATCACTTTCGCTAGTTCTTGGAAGGTACGCCCTTCATCATTCGTATGGACCACTTGCCTTCAGTTCATGCATTCACTCCACAGTAAGATGTCTTGTCCACCTGTTAACGCCAATATCTCAGTGCCATTGCTGAAAACAATCGCAAGCTTAACACATCCCTTTGAAAGTAGATCCTGTTGCTGAAGCCGTGACATTGGTGGTCATCCACCATGGATTAGATTATAATACTTATCAGAAGCCTAACAAAATAACTCTGAGTACTGAGCACTTAGGACATCCAGCACATACCTCCGTTTGGAAGTGTACCTCTCGACGACTCCAACGCCAGCGGAGTTATTATTATTATTATCATTATTATTATTATTATTATTATTATTATTATTATTATTATTATTATTATTATTATTATTATTATTATTCTCTTCTATATAGTTTAAATCTCGCCATTTTCGAGATGACGTTAGAGAAATTTGCGAGATTTAAACTACATAAAAGAGAATTGCAACAGAAGGACTTCTACAGAAAATGACAAAAATTTTTGTTATTATTATTATTATTATTATTATTATTAGTAGTAGTAGTAGTAGTAGTAGTAGTAGTAGTAGTAGTAGTATTTTTATTACTATTATTACTAGCTGGGCTAAATCACTAGACGGAAAAGCAAGATGCTATAAGCCTAAGGGCTCCAACAGGGAAAAATAGCGCAGTGAGGATAGGCAATCAGTAAATAGATAAACGATAAAAGAAGTAATGAAACCTTAAAATAAAACATTAAAAACATTATAACAAATATTTGATATATAAACCATAAAAGGACTTATGTAAGCTTTTAAACATTAAAACATTTGCTGCGAGTTTAAACTCTTGAAATTCTACTGATTCAACTACCCGATTAAGAAGAGCATTCCACAACTCAGTCACAGCTGGGATAAAACTTCTTAAGTACTGTGTAGTATTGAGCCTCATGATGGAGAAGGCCTGACCATTAGAGTTAACTGCTTGCCTAGTATTACGAACATGATGAAACTGTCCGGGAATATTTGAATTTAAAGGATAGTCAGAATTTCAAACAATCATATACAACACGCATAATGAAATAATTGAACAATGGTGTGAGAGATTAATAACTAGATCAGGAATAAGAAATTTAATGGACCCGAAGTTCCTGTCCAACAAATTAAGATGAGAATCAGCAGCTGAAGACCAGAGAGGAGAACAAATCTCAAAATAAGGTGAAATGACAGAATTAAAACACTTCTTCAGAATATATTGATCACCAAAAGTCTTGGATGATTTTCTCAATAAGCCCATGTTTTGTGCAATTGAAGAAAACAGACCTGTTCATCAAAAGTAGATTTGCTGTCGAGAATCAAACCTAAAATTTTATAAGAGTCATACAAAGTTAAAGAAACTTTATCAATGCTGATATCCAGATGTACAGGAGCCACGGTCATTGACCAACTTACAATCATGCTTTGAGTTCTGTTAGAATTCAACTTCCTACCCCATAATTAGCACCATACACTAATTTTAGCTAGATCTCTATTAAGGGATTCAGCACCCCCAGATCTACATTCATGAGATGGAATTGATGTAAAGAGAGTAGCATCATCAGCAAATGCAACAAGTTTTTTTCTAGATAGAACCACATGTCATGTGTAAATAGTATGGAAGTAATGGACCAAGAACATCAACCTGAGGAGCACTAGATATCAAATTCCTATAGTCACTATGGTGCCCATCAAAAATAACTCTTTTATTTTGACATCAATACTGGTAAACCTAAACCGTGGATGACTGCTCTTGTGCGCCGACAGGTTTTTGGTTTCTTTTCTGTCTCATCACATCCATGGTGCCAATATAATTCAAAGCTACTGGAGACAAAGTTCATTTGGCAGAGCATTAATACGGATGCTAAATATTGGGTCCACACCAGTACTTTATTGACACACGTTTTCAGTATTAGGCACCTTTCCTCAACCTCAATCGTTTTGCCCACATTTATGTCAATGTAGTAGAGCCCCTAGACACACAACAAGGACATTGTTACTTTTTTAGTGGGATCAATCACTCCACTTGTTGCCATGAAAGCTATTCCCATGTAAACTGCAACATCCGCCTCGTGCACATCTCCCTTACTTTTTGGATGAATGGCTAGATTTGGTATCCATGAGCTTATTAAATCTGACAGAGATACCATTTCTCCCTCTAAATTGCGAATATCATCAATGAATCACCTAGGAATCACCCTACATCAGACAACCACCTAAAACCCTGTAGCCAGCAGAATGGTTAAACGTTTTAACCACACCCTCAGAGCATCATTGATGCTGTATTTCAAGGACTCCAATGGGTTTACCTAGCCTCCCAGGGTCCTGGTGCAACGATGAACCACTCCTTAAGACGGACTGGATGACTCGTCCTTGCTGAATTTTTCCCATCAGCAAACTCCTCTTACAATCTCCAGCTCCTATGTCACATTATAGGAAAATCTATTCCAAGCCACATGACTTACAATCCGCGGAGCCTTTGTAGGGTGACGGCCAGATCCCGTAGAAAACGGGAATATACTGAACTGTGGCCGTCGTTCTAAAAACTATTTTGGCGGGAGAAGCTAACGTAAAAAACCCACCTAACCTATGCTAAAAGCCGTATCCTTACCCAGGGGGGCTTCGCCCCCCCGGACCCCCCCCCCCCCTTACACAATAGTTTCCTTACCTACGAGTACGACGGGAGAAGCTGACTTAAAAAACCCATCTAACCTATGCTAAAAGGCGTGTCCTTACCCAGGGGGGCTGCGCCCCCCCCGACCCCCCCCCCCCTTACACAACATATTTAAGATCCGTAGACCATTTCCAAACGTTTTTATTCCATACAAGATAACAGTCGGAGCGATAATAAGGAAATTAGGACGCTTGGCCGTAGCGCTACAAACTACCCCAATCCGCCAGCAAAGCAATATGTAGTGACAGATATGCACTCAACAACGCACGTTTTCCTGCACAAAAACAATAGTAAGACACAACTAACGCCAACTTCAACAGGTTGTTTCCTTGTGACCCGTTGTACGCCGAAAGCAATCTTAATTAACACGCGTGTCAAAGAAGACTGCCTCTCCATTTATCATTTAAAACCTGCACATCTAATGCCAGATGAAAGGCCTACAGTACACCTCTTTAAAGCAGGGATCCAAATTTCACAGGTATGTCCTTTTTATGTAGCAAACGTTTTCAATACATGCTGGTACAATGTAATGGTTTTCCTTTTTTAATCACCCGCTCTTCCCTGCACTGTTAATAGACCATGTTTAATTATGTTTTCATTTATGTGATGTTATTGCTCGCAAGTCCATGTATATAAACTCAATGTTTGTGTCAGAGGAATTTGGTTAAGTAAGGGGGGAGCAATGTAGAGAATTATTTTTTTTTTCTCTGGAGCCGAATCCTTGAGAGAGAGAAAGAGAGAAGACAGCAACAGAGAGGTGTTAAAATAATGATTGTTTTTGGAAATAAAAACTTTAAGAATAAATAAGGTTGTTTGTTTAAATTTTTTGTTATAATAGCTGAGGACAGTTATGAATTTCCTGGGCGATTTTTTTTTTTTTTTTTTTTTTTTTTTACTGTATCAGGAGGTAGAGTGTAGTGAATGCTGGATTATTACCTACACGAGGGAGGATATGCGATTGAGTCCTTTTATTTATTTGTCTGTCTTTCTGACTTTGGACAGGGTTACATCAAAACTTCTTGATGGATTTTGATGAAATTTTCACCAAAGATAGACCTTAGGTCATGGGTAACCCTGTTCTATTTTAGAGCAGATCCGGATTCAGATTATAGATCTAGATTTGACTTGTGTGTGTGTGTGTTGACAGAATTACTTCAAAACTACTATACGGTTTTTGATGACATTTTCACGCCATAAAATTTAGGATATGATCTAGATCTAGATTCTAGATCTGGATGTGAGATTGCTAACTACACTTTGGTGTAATTGGTTGTATAACTACGTACTGTATTTATGCATAACAATGTATTTATTATAATTGTACCCTTTACTCAAACTGTTGAGTACTGTAATTATTACTGTTATTACTGTTTACCTATTACTGAAATCTATAATGTATATTTAGTTTCTGTTAAGCTGCCATACAGTTAAGTTTACATAATATATGAAATAACGAAATCTGTGTTCTCTCTTGCCCTGCCATGAAACAGAAATACAACATGGCGCAGTGAGTTTGTTTATGCTGTCTACTGTCGTTCAAGAAGTACAGTGTTAAATCTTTAGTACCCGTACACGATGGAGAAGCAAATCGAGCAACTGGCAGCACTTGTGGCAAAGCAAGCAGAGATGGCTCATCATGCCCAAGAAGCAGCTACGAAAAGGGAAGCACGTTTAACCGCAATTCTAGAGGGTCTCAGGCAAGGGCAGTTCCTGCACCACACTTGTCGTCTTCTGTATCTCTTAAAGAGTTTGGTTCGTGGCGTCATAAGTATGAGGGACATGCAGTGTTGACAAGAATGTCATCTCTCTCTCTTGCTGAGCAGCGATCAGCATTGATTTCCGTGTTAGATGATGATTGGACTCGCACTCTGAGATATGGTCTCTCACTGGGTGATGGAGCAGACTTGAAGACTATATTGGATGCCATGGAGTTGCACTTGCGCAACCAAAGGAATGTCATCGTGGACCGACGCGACTTTCATACAAGAGTCCAGGAGTTGCACGAGACCTTCGATGATTTTTTGTGCGGCATTAAAGAGATTGCTTCTTTCTGTGATTTTTGTGAAACCTGCATGGACAGCAGACTACGAGACAGGATCGTCGTTGGAACCAGAGATGAAGAGGCTTTGAAACGTATGTTAGAAGAAAAGAAGCTCACTTTGCAGATGGCTATTGACATTTGCAGAGCATCGGAAAATGCAAATGCCAGTCGTGCTGTTATTCGGGGCAGTGAAAAGTATAATGTTTCAAGAATGTCCCAATACAAGCAAGGTCAGAAGGCAGCCCATTTAAAGGAGCAATGCTTTAGGTGCGGAGGCGAGCGCCATCTTGATAAGATGGCATGCAAGGCTCTAAACAGGGACTGCAAACAATGTGGTAAGAAAGGCCACTTTGCAGTGGTGTGCAGGTCAAAGGGACAGCCACTGTCTTCTCAAAAGAAGAAAACGAATAATAAAAGCACGTTCAAGCCTTCAAAGCAAAATCTATATCGTGTCATTGGAGATGTTTACAGCAACTGTGCGTCATCACGTCCAACCCCTCAGATTTGCATCAGTACCACTCACCCTAAAGGATCAAGTTCGGTTATGTGGACACCTGACTCTGGAGCGGAGACAACTGTGATGGGACTTGGGAACGCTAAATCTCTTGGAATTCATGAAACTTCACTGGAGCCTATTGTTATGGGTGGTCTCATTGCAGCAGGTCGTCAACCTCTCACTAACATGGGTACTTTTGAGGCTTTTTTAACTTTGGGGAATCGTAGTACGACAACAGTTGTATCAGTCGTCAAGGAAGTGAAAGGTGCACTTCTGAGCTGGTTTGATTGTATAGCGCTGGGAATATTACCAGAAAACTTTCCAGCGCAAATACAGCATGTTACATGTTCAGTGTCGAAACCGCATATAGCATCGAGAACCAGGAAGGTTTTGGAGCCACATAACGTCGAATCTATTCAAAGTATTTTTACGAAATTTCTACCATAAATAGATCTCAATCTATAGAAAACTCCATTAACCTTTGGAAAAGGACGGAAGTCTCAGATTGCTCTTGTTATTCTTATCTTGTCACCAGTATGTGAAGTATTTATTTATATAATTTGTAACTATCATCTATTTTTGCTTTGAGTAATTGTCAATGATTGGAACAGTTTATTATTTACATTTGATTATATTGGGATATTTTGGTTAGCTTGGACTATCCATAAATAATTCCTCCTTTGGAGAAATATTATTTTTCTAATGTGGACTTGTTGTCTCTGACCAGGCTTCTAATAGTATATTCTGATTTGACCGTTCTTTAGGACTCCATAGCAGTAGATGACCTGGTCTTAGTAGATAAGTAGATAAGTTCTGTTTGCTGATGATGAAGATATTGAGGAACAAGGTGGAAGAAAAACTGGAATCACTGGATGCTTAAGACGAGTTAGTGATATCATGCGTAAACAAGAACTACTCGTGGTCAAATAATATTGCATTGCATTTCTAGCCCTATGGCAATATTTTACTCTTTCATATTTGAATTAATCGAAGATTATGTCGTGAATTTCACTTCGACAGATAATAACGTTCTTGGCCCGATGTTAAGGGCCGATAGCAAGACCTTGAAGAGGTAAGACTCCCAAAACCTTCCAGGAATCAACAAAATACAGCTACTCTTTAACAATTTTATTACAAAAATAGTTATTTAAGAAATGGAATAACATAATCAAAACATTTACTCTGCATAATAATGAAATATATGACTCGAAATAGCCTCATGCGTTTCCAAAAAAACTAAGTCCACATCGGACTCAAATTAAGTAAAAATAATTATGATTTCAACAAGTTGCCTTGGAAAACGGCATACCAAGGCTTTCTCACGTAATTTAATGAATAGCACTGATCCCCAATCACAAGGATCAACTAAACATACGTAGATACAATTCTCACATGACACTTGCAAAAACTATAGGGAAACCGACCTGGTTGCGATAGGGGGAGAGAGACAACAATTAAGAGGACTTACTTGAGCTGAGGACCTTGGACAAAAGAGGCCGAGCTGAGCTCCGCAGCTCTGACGAAAACTTTGATTTCCCGCGCTCTTTGATTCTAAACCTTTACAAAGGATATTTTCGTCATGTTACAATAAAATGACATTATATTCGTGAATCATAAATTACAAATACTCAATTTCTTTAACATCCGCTCCTTCCCTACCAGGTGGTTACTCTTTAGCTCTAAAACAGTCTCGTATTAAACCATAGTCATTCCTCTCAACGCCCGCGAGTTCTTCCAGCCTTCCCTCATATTTAACGTAACGTTGGTGGAGTTAAATGGCGGGAATTTCGAATGATCAGATCGTAAATTCCCGACAGATTAAGTAGTTATAATATGACAAACTTATATTTACCATTAGAGAGAAAAAAAAATATTGATATAAAGCCTAATCAGTAGTAAAACGCTAAGGCCCTGAATAAAATCAACAGCTTTAGATAACTCAGCAAATGTATTACTAAGTATTACTGCGTATGATAAATATACATTGTATTAATATAGACTAGATTTGTGTCTCGATATTGAAAAGGATTACTATAATAATAAGAAAAAAATCTATATTACATTATATATGACCATGATCAAATAATTTATTACTTAAGTAAAATGTAAAAGAAGAAGAAGAAGAAGGAGAGAGAGAGAGAGAGAGAGAGAGAGAGAGAGAGAGAGAGAGAGAGAGAGAGAGACTTTTGTGAGTTTTATAAATTTAATATAGACTAGGGCCTATATCGAGATACTGATTTTGAATGGCTACTGAAAATCATGAAGGGCTCAGGCACTGCCGTCTCAATATAGAAGGCCTGGGTCTCAGAATTATGACGTCACGGCCTGCGTCTTTACGGAGTTCTCTATTGCTAACATACTTAGCCTCATTTATTTTTTTTTTTTCTGTTCCTTAAACAGTATCGACTACCTACGTTCTTCTAACACCAGGTATGGTGCTTTTCTAAATATAATGAATCTTGCTACAAACCTATTGAAATAGATATTTCTGTTTTTAATCCATTTATGTTACTTCATATATTCATTAAGTATTGACTTGGACTAGGGCAGAGCATTATTTTTTTCACCTTACTATCAGGTTCAAATAATAATAATAATAATAATAATAATAATAATAATAATAATAATAATAATAATAATAATAATAATAATGATAATAATAATAATAATAATAATAATAATAATAATAATAATACTAATAATAATAATATATATATATATATATATATATATATATATATATATATATATATATATATATATATATATATATATATATATATCCCCTCATTGTCATGATACTATAATGATGATAATATAGCAATACATTTTTCACCTCGTTAAGTTGCAAACATACGAATTCCAAAGAATCGTTTTCAAATTAGGAAATTCAATGTAAATTCTCCGTTTCTGATACCAGATAAAGTTCCGATATTTTTGATTCTCGATTCCGAGTACTCGTCCCATCACTAATGTATATATATATATATATATATATATATATATATATATATATATATATATATATATATATATATATATATATATATATATTACTACTCGGGCATGTTATTCTACGTTTAGAATTTATAAGCAATGACTTCGTTCTTGGTGGATTTAATAACTGGAAGATAACTTCTCTTCAGAAAAACTGTCCTGCAGATAATTTTCAGAATAACAAGATATTGCATTAAAGTTTCACTATATATTATTTGGTGTCGACACGTGTTTCGATGCTTCAGGACTACACTGGCTGATTGAATTACACTTCAATATATAGGCTATGATGGTGAAAGTGTTCATGCCAAAATATTTGGAAAATCCAAAACTAATTGACAAAAATTGAAAAATGGAAGTTTTAGATTCTTGAAAATGTAAAGATGAAATTTACGATTGATTTTTAAATAAATGAACTATTTTTCACAAAGCTTCACAGAACTTCATGGCCGATCTTGCATCCCCTCCACTGTTTCGCTGAAGTTTACATTTCCCCTTTTTGCAGTCAGATTGACATTAGTTCTCGACGAAAATCATGTCATATTCAAAGCAGAATAAATCGTGAAGCTTACACGCTCCATCAGAAATTAGACGTTATTCTGAAAACTATCTGCAGGACAGTTCGTCCGGAGAAAAGCTATATTCCAGTTTTGAATGCCACCAAGACATTGCCTATTCATTATAATCGGTGAGTAACATGCCTATGTAATATATATATATATATATATATATATATATATATATATATATATATATATATATATATATATATATATATATATATATATATATATATATATATGTACGTACGTGTGTGTATGTCTGTATTTTGCTAATACAAAAGCACTTTAGAAACCTTGATTTATTTATAACCAATGCAGTATTACTGATTATCAATTAAAACATTAGATAATTGTCTTCTGTGAACTATCAATTAAACGAAATTAAAAATGTGAAAGGCGTTAAAGATTTAACGATAAAATTGGAACCGACGAGCAAATTATAGCTATACTAAATCGTAAGAAAAAAACATAGAATGCTTAGAAAAGTGATAGCCTTGACTTGGCAGATATTGTGATTTAGTTTATAGCAAAGAATCAACATCGTCAATATGTTTTCATTAAATAATCAAGTAGGCGTACCGGTGTTGATAATCGTTGTGTAAAAATTTCAATTGGTCATATGAAAATTGTCCAAAATTGAATTTTTTTAATGCTGCAATTTGTTGCCAGATACGCAGAAATTACCAGAGTGCCATTTCAAACGCACCTCCCCCCCCACCCAACGGAAAATTTTTTCTTACGCCATTGATTTAGGCGTCCCTTATTTAGATTTTCAGAATCTTGTCACACTGCTTACCTCCTGTTGCTTTTATGGCAGATGATGTTATTGTTATGTAATTTTTGAGAAAACATTCCTCATTCCCCATTGCCTTTATATCATTAAAAACACTGTCGCGTTCTCGTACGGCCATACGAGATACAAAACAGTGACGGTAAATTTAAAATTTTATCACGTCCCAGTTTACAACTTCATTACAGTGTAAAACTGTCTTACATCCTGTTCCGCTAATGGAAGATCTTGTTATTAATGACTATATAACAAGTGATCTAGCAATGCAATAAGTTTAGTTTACAGTATTTGCCCAAGATATTTAAACATACCAAGCTGGAATTACCGGCTTTTGTATATAAAATGACTGGTAAAGCATTTATAAGACACAAAATTTTTATTTTACCACCTTAAATCTAAGTAAACTATGTGTAACCTTTACCTTGCATAATACCCAGCATGAAATGCAATATTAGAGGATAAAACACAAATCACAAAGGGAGCATTGCTAGAGGTTATTGCTTGGATGTAGACAGATTGCAGACTGAGTTTGGACCAACCGACGCAAGCTATTACGTCATAGCCCTCACATGGCCGGCATGCCCAGGCCTTGTGTATTGAGACGGCAGTGGCTCAGGTCATAATATGATACCCACTTCCTATTATTAAGTTATTGAATTATGGGAGGAATTGAAAAAGGTTTAAAAGATTTCAATAAAGAAAGTAAATATGTAGTACTGAAAATGAACTGAGTAAAACTTAGATAATATTAAAAAAATAATGTAGAAGGACCAAAAATATGGGTTATGGATAAACCTCTAGAAAATGTTAATGAATACACGTATATAGGACAATTAAAAAGTTTTTTCTCTGTATACTAGATATGAATTAAAAGAAGTATATGTTTTGAAGTTGCTATATGGACTTGATATACATTGGCATCCTATTTTACAATGAGGCTTCAGTGAAGTACACTGAATAAATTGAAAGGTATGGTAGCCACCTTATTCATTAAATTGAATATATGCAAGAACACAAATGCCTTCCATGGTGCATTCTTTCTTCATCTTCTATTAAATCTAAGCTAGAGAAACTTAGTTGACATGGCGTATGATTACAGATAGGGTTACCAATTTTAATGAATTTCAACCTGAAATTTAACCATTCCTGATTATTTCAATAGGAAAAAGATGTCTAATCTGATCTAGACATAATCATGTAAACAGCCACCGTCAGAATTATTCCTTATGCTCGCCATGCATTTGTGACTAGGAGTTATAGTTTTTTTTTTCATCAAATGATAGATTTTTATAATAATCTGGTCCCCTGAGTATTGATTAATTCTTATGAGACGTTGCTTATGATATACAGTATATGGATTCTTATGCTGATTATACTGACCATTCAATTTCTATGTGAAGAGTTGCGATCAGATGCTTGTAAAATCTCAGTTGTCTTGCAGCATTACATTTGATACAAAGACTGCAGAACCGAAAACAGATGTTGTAAATTATCTGAGTGTTTTTTTTTTTAAAGGAGTTGGACTTCTTATGCATGTGTACAAATGAGGAAACTTGTGTTACCTCTCTCGCCTCGGCAGAAAGACAATCTTGGAGTTACCTACCACCAATCGAGCAGTCAAATGTTATATCCTCAGGTCATACTTTGGGACAAATTTGCAGTTAACCTGACTAGAAAATGCTCAGTTGGATCCAAGTGACATTTATCTAATTGAAGAAGGCAGCATTTCATTCAAGTCTTGCTTCCAGATAAATTTACAATGCTCAGTAAATATAGTTCTTGTTCTACGAAATGTTGTGTTTGCACAAAACTAGATATCTGAGGTTGCCACTACAGTAAATGCAATTTGAAAGTATGTAAAAATCTTGGTCATTAATGTGACAAACTGTTTTTTTTTTTTTAGATATGGTTTCAAGCTACATATGCAATATCTGATACTATGAGAGAGTGCTTCGATGTAACTTTAATTGACCCATTTATATTCTAATTATAAAACTATTACATGGCTATTATTAGCTCAGTAACATTACTATTCTCTAAACGTTATTAATTCTTCAAGTTTCACAGAGGTAGAATCTTTTTCCTGCTAATTATAAATCCTTGATTATGTTGTACCCATCCAGAAAGGAAACGATAAATGTTATATCTATTTTCCTAATTTTCACAGATGTTAATCAATCTTATCTTTCTTATATCCATTAAATAAATAATTCTGTATAATTTATCTTGTTAGTTGAACAAGTTCTCTAGATACTTACATTGCTGTGTTAGTGTTATATATAAAACTAATACATATGAAAAAGTTTTTATATTTCACCGTCACTAAACTGGTGTCCAAATTAAGCAGGTGTTTTGTCATGGCCTTTAGTCATATTAAGCAGGTGTTTTGTCATGGCCTTTAGTCATATTAAGCAGGTGTTTTGTCATGGCCTTTAGTCATATTAAGCAGGTGTTTTGTCATGGCCTTTAGTCATATTAAGCAGGTGTTTTGTCATGGCCTTTCGGTCATGCAAAGAAACTCCAGAAAGCTGGACTATAAGTGTTTGTGGAGTTTTCAATAGTCAGGTATTACCGAACTAGCTATTCTTCCTTATGGAAAGACATTTAATGAATATAAGAAATATTTTTGATATAGGTATTGACCCTCAAACTTTTGTGAAATGTTTATTAGCGATGTATTTTAAAAGTAAAATGCAGGATTATTTCTACAAACGACTGAAAGGTACATTGAATTATTCATTTCAGGAATCAATAACTCTCATTTTATTTCGCACTCTGAGTCAGAACGTAGATGAAGAAAAGGAAAGATATTATCTCTCATTTTCTAAAGTTTTGTTTATAACTGAGTCTGAGAAAGGAAGGAAATCAGAAAAAAAAGAAGAAATTACCCGTGGCATAGGTCAGGAGCTTTCTAAAGATTTCTTTTAATAGGACAAAAAGAAGATCTCATTATACCAAACATCTTTTGAATTCCTGACACTTTAAATAAATTTTATCAAATCCTTAATGATTTTTAATTTTTTTTAAATTGAAGGCATTAATTTTCGTCTTTTCTTCATATGGTTTTGTAGATGGTCCTTAGAAACTATATAGCCATAAAATATTCTACTGTAAAAAATCAATCCAACAATAACTGATTCTTTACAAATGTTATCTCAAAGAATTCTTTTTCAACATTTTTTTTAATAGTGATATAAATAGTCATGGATAATTTCCATATGAAATTTAAACTGGCATTTAGATTTATCTTTTGTAGTGTTAATACTATCCACACCAAAAATAGGCTATATAATTTGTCTTATATCTTACTATTATATTGCTATCACTAGTATCGTATATAATTGTTTTTATTACTTTATTACGTTTTTGTCTTTGTATCACTCACCTTTATTTTTATTCATAAAATCAAAGTAAATTAAAGAAATTGCTATTGGAAGAAAAAGAAGATGAAAGTGAAACCAAAATATATACAATGATTCCTGTCTAGTGAACGTTAGTTCATTTTTACATTTGCCATATTTCAAAATGAGAATTCATCAACCATTTCTAAGGTACTGAAATCCACTCTCCCAATGGCATCAAAATATCTAATCTGTGGAATACATAAGCACACAGACACATGTACGTACACAAAAACACACACACACGTAAGCAGACAGAAACATACACATATGTATATGTACATATATATATATATATATATATATATATATATATATATATATATATATATATATATATATATATATATATATATATATATATATATATATATATATATAGTTATACTATTATACTGTATATGAGAGGAAGAGAAAGAAGGATAATAAAATAGGTTGACTACATATGGAAATTTAAAGATATAGATTAGCATAAAAAAGCCACAAACAGATCCCAGTAAAAACACATGTCCAAGGCATTTGTCCTGTAATGGACCAGTTAATGCTGAGGTTCAGACGTTTTTTTTATTCAGTTATATGACTATCGTATATGTAATTTCATTTTAAAAAAGTTAAAGAAATTGTTTTTATTATCATTACTTCGAAAAGAACAAGCAGGTTTCATAAAGCGTTGTAGATATGAAAATAAAACTTTTATTACGATATATAGCTCAACAATATAATTAACTAAAATCTTCTCTTGTTTTATGCTTTGTGGATTTTGAAGAGCAATTGATAATAGTTTGCGTAGTATATTAAAAAAGATTTTGGGCCACTATGGGATTCCAGACAATACTGCAAACCGCCTTATGAATATGCAGAGTGGAACCCTTTGTTGGGTAATTGCTAATGGTATTATTACAGATTGATTTGTAGTCAAGACTGGGATACTAGAAAGTGGAATACTGTCCACTTTACTGTTCATTATGAACAATGTAATGCAAAGAGTAAATAATGATATTAAATGGAAAGGGGACAGGGATTATGTGATTTCAAATACACAGATGATATAGTTCTAATTGCTTCAAAAATGGCCGAAAGGAAGAAATTTACTTTTAGGGGAGAAAGTTTGGATTAGTTATCAGCCTGAGAAAGACCTATCTAACACCAGTGATCAGACAAACTGCCGTATTATTATTATTATTATTATTATTATTATTATTATTATTATTATTATTATTATTACTAGCGAAGCTACAACCCTAGTTGGAAAAGCAAGATGCTATAAGCCCAATGGCCCCAACAGGGAAAAATAGCCCAGTGAGGAAAGGAAATAAGGAAATAAATAAATGATGAGAATAAATTAACAATATATCATTCTAAAAACAGTAACAGCATCAAAACAGATATATCCTATATAAACTATTAACAACGTCAAAAACAGATATGTCATATATAAACTATAAAAAGACTCATGTCAGCCTGGTCAATATAAAAACATTTGCTCCTACTTTGAACTTTTGAAGTTCTACTGATCCAACTACCCGATTAGGAAGATCATTCCACAACTTGGTAACAGCTAGAATTAGTGCACGGTGCAAATTATGGGGTATGAAGTTGAATCCTAACAAAACTCAAAGTATGATTGTAAGTAGGTCAAGGACGGTGGTTCCTCAACATCCGGATCTCAGTATTGATAATGTTTCTTTAAATATGTATGACTCTTTCAAAATTTTAGGTGTGATTCTCGACAGTAAATTTACTTTTGAGAAACATATAAGGTCTGTGTCTTCTTCAATTGCACAAAAAATAGGCTTATTGAGAAAGTCTTTCAAGATTTTCGGTGATCAATCTATTCTGAAGAAGTGTTTTAATTCTTTCATTCTACCTTGTTTTGAGTATTGTTCTCCTGTCTGGTCTTCAGCTGCTGATTCTCATCTTAATTTGTTGGACAGAAACTTACGGTCTATTAAATTTCTTATTCCTGATCTAGATATTAATCTCTGGCACCGTCGTTCAATTAGTTCATTATGCGTGTTGCATAAGATTTTTCATAACTCTGACCATCCTTTACATTCAGATCTCCCTGGACAATTCTATCCTGTTCGTAATACTAGGCAGGCAGTTAATTCTAATAGCCAGGCCTTCTCCATCACGAGACTCAATACTACGCAGTACTCTAGAAGTTTTATTCCAGCTGTTACCAAGTTGTGGAATGATCTTCCTAATGGGGTGGTTGAATCAGTAGAACTTCAAAAGTTCAAAGTTGGAGCAAATGCTTTTTTGTTGACCAGGCGGACAAGAGTCTTTTTATAGTTTATTTATGACATATTTGTTTTTGATGCTGTTAATAGTTTATATATGACATGTCTGTTTTGACGTTGTTACTGTTTTTAGAATGATTTATTGTTAATTTGTTCTCTTCATTTATTTATTTCCTTATTTCCTTTCCTCACTGGGCTATTTCTCCCTGTTGGAGCCCCTGGGCTTATAGCATCTTGCTTTTCCAACTAGGGTTGTAGCTTGGATAGTAATAATGATAATAATAATAATAAAACTTCTAGAATACTGTGTAGTATTGAGCCTCGTGATGGAGAAGGCCTGGCTATTAGAATTAACTGCCTGCCTAGTATTATGAACTGGATAGAATTGTCCAGGGAGATCTGAATGTAAAGGATAGTCAGAGTTATGAAAAATCTTATGCAACATGCATAATGAACTAATTGAACGACGGGGCCAAAGATTAATATCTAGATCAGGAAAAAGAAATTTTATAGACCGTAAGTTTCTGTCCAAAAATTAAGATGAGAATCAGCAGTTGAGCACCAGACAGGAGAACAATACTCGAAACAAAGTAGAATGAAAGAATTAAAGCACTTCTTCAGAATAGATTGATCACCAAAAATCTTGTAAGACTTTCTCAATAAGCCAATTTTTTGTACAATTGAAGAAGACACAGACCTACTGTAATGTGTTTCTCAAAAGTAAATTTGCTGTCATAGAAATATTAATGAAACTTCTACGGGGGAAAAGAGAAATAAGGATATACCATAAAAAACAGAGAAGAATCTGTTATAACAACAGAAGATTAAAAAAAAATAAATCCTGAGACGAAACACTTTAGTGAGGTATTGAATAGATGATATGAAAGGAATACCTTGTTTGATATTCCTCAAGCTAATGAAGACCTTGATTTTCCCATGTATGAATTCAGTTTGCTGTAAGTGGAATCTATCATTTAAAAACTAAAGAGATAGAAAGCCCCTGGATATGAACGATTAACAGCTGAGATGATAATGTCTTAAAATGAAGTGACGCCCAGAATACCTAAGAGATTATTTTATGTAGTCTTTCATGAAGAGGCAAATCCTAATGAAAAGAGACCTGGCTGATTGCAGTAATTAAAGAGCATCACAATTGCGAAATTTGTAATTAATATATATAATATGCTTTTTCTAAAGAGACTAGAGAGCGGAGAGCTAAAAAAACAGGATTTCGAAAAGGTAGAAGTTGTATTGACCAAATTTGCCTTTCGAGACATTCTATACAGCAATTCGTTGAAAATAGAAATCAACTTTTGATGGTATTTGTGGACTATGAAAAGGCTTTTGATAGTATGCACCGGTTAATTTTGGGGAGAGTCCTGCGTTATTACTGAATTCCTCCTAATTATGTGAATTTGATTGGGTCTGTTCATGAGTACAACAAGTGCAAAATTAATGTTAATGGAGTCCTAGCAAATAAATTTCCAGTGAACAGTAGAGTACTCCAA
>NC_090756.1:73329873-73339873 GCF_036898095.1 Palaemon carinicauda
AATGGATTCATGGAGGCTACATTCAAAATTAAGAGATTTTTATGGAAATGTCAAAAAGATCAAATGCAAAACCTATATATCCAATTCCAGATTAAAACTTTTTGTAAAGAAAGAAAAAATAACATAAGTAATAGGGAATATAAGCTTTTAAAGTAAGTAAAATAAAATATACATTTCAGCCAGTGAATCAGTCTTAAGGCTATCTGCGTGGAGATGCATAGCTAATTACTGAGAGAAAACTCCCCTCTCTCTCTCTCTCTCTCTCTCTCTCTCTCTCTCTCTCTCTCTCTCTCTCTCTCTCTCTCTCTCTCTCATATTCTGTTATGCTAGATAAGCAGTTAATAATGGTAACTTAGATATTATAGAAAAAAATATATTCATAATGACGATGATTAGGATGATTATTAGCATACTTATTCTTATTTTTATAAGAATTATAATGAAAAGGCCTAATAATAATAATAATAATAATAATAATAATAATAATAATAATAATAATAATAATAATAATAATAATAATATTATTATTATTATTATTATTATTAATAATAATAATAATAATAATAATAATAATAATATTATTATTATTATTATTATTATTATTATTATTATTATTATTATTGATAATAATAATACTTATAATAATAATGATAATAATAAAAATAATAATAATAATAATAATAATAATAATAATAATAATAATAATAATAATAATAATAATAATGAATTTATTTAGCCTTCTTTTTACCGAAAAAACTAAAACACTTTCTGCAATTGATTTTCATCCGATATAAAAAAGGATAATTTAATTTTCCAGATTAATTTGATTTTTTTCTTTCTGTACTTTGAAGTTTAGGGATTTCCCTCTTTCTCTCTATGTTCCCAAACGCTTATTACCTTTTTATCAGTCTTTTATCTTGGAAGTAGGGGAAGCCATATTATTTTCCGGAAGTCGAGCATTTTAAATCTTTTCTTATGAAAAATTTGAGTGTTTCCCATTGAACGCCATTATGAGGTTCAATACTACGGAGTCTTCTAGAAGTTTCATTCCAGCACTGACCAAGTTTTGGAATGATCTTGCTAATAGGGTAGTTGAATCCGTAAAACCTCAAAAGTTCAAAGTAGCAGCAAATATTTTCATGTTAAACAGGCTGTCACAAGGTTTCTTAATGGTTTATATAGGGAATATCTGTCTTGATGTTGTCAATGTTTTTGAAATATTTAATTTTTATTGTTCATTGTTTTACTTATCATTTGTTTATTTTCTTATTTCCTTCACAGACTGGGCTATTTTTCCCTGTTAGAGCCCTTGTCTAATGGTATCCTGCTTTTCCAACTAGGGTTGTAGCATAGCTAATAATAATGATAATAATAATAATAATAATAATAATAATAATAATAATAATAATAATAATAATAATAATAATAATAATAATAATAATGAAATCTTCTGTTACAGCAAGAAAAAATAGTGAGCAATTATATATATGGACAATAATTAAAACAAGAAAATATTCCAATTCTTTTTGTATCCTAAAAATCTACATCAAGGCAAGAATAATATAAAGAGACCATTGAAACAGCCAACATTTTAACAAAAACTTATCCTAAATTGGATCCTATAATTTGCAGGGCTATACATGATTTATAACCAAAAATATTTAGAAGTCCTTTCAGTGAATATGTAAATATATATAGATAAATATATATATATATATATATATATATATATATATATATATATGTATATATATTAATATATATATATATATATATATATATATATATATATATATATATATATATATGTATATATATTAATATATATGTATATATATATAAATATATATATATATATATATATATATATATATATATATATATATATATATATATATATATATATATATATATATTTATATATATATACATATATATATATATATATATAACGGATTTTGAGCGAAGCAAAAAATCTATTTTTGGGTGAGATAGCCATGACGTCCTGATGGAAGGTTCCTTCAGTAGCTTCCTAGAGTATTTTTTAACTACAGTGGATATTCCCAGAGAATTAACTAAAGGTTATCACAGAATTCTAACTTCTGGTGCGAGTACCCTAAAGGTTTCCCTCTAGGATATCGTATATCAACAGGGGACGCATGTATTAACACGCCACAAAGCTATCTGCACCCCATATAGAGTTAACACTTCGATATGGAAAGGTGGCTGAGTAACTGAGAAGCCGTTCCAAAGTTACTCTCATCCGTGGCTACTTTTGGTACTCGAGACGTAAACAAACGGGCGCCATTGCTAAATGACGTCACATCCGTCCTCATCCTGAGCTCAGCTTCTACCAATCTCCGCGATACAGTAGGTCCGAGAGGGGCCTGAAAGGCTGAACCAGAATAGACGGGAGGGTCCATCAGGACGTCATGGCTATCTCACCCAAAAATAGATTTTTCGCTTTGGTCAAAATCCGTTTTTTGGGCTCAAGCCATGACGTCCTGATAGAAGTGTACCAAAGAATTAATGTATCGTGGATTTTTTCCCCTTTTAATCCAAGTGCCAAGGGCTTCGAACAGTATTATAGAACATGTCCTTATCTGAGAGTCTATGGTAAACTAGCTTCCTGCCCCCCTGGCAGGGAAGTTCTGGTGGACAATAGGACATCTCGAAGCGATCATTGAAGAGCTACTCACCCGGTGGAGAGATCACGCTGGACTCAGAGACAAGACAAAGGTTAATATTCGGGTAGGAATATTATCAAGCATAGGTAAGCATAAAATATAACTACTACTCCCCCTGGAGGAGAGATCATGCTGGTCTCGGAGACAGGACAAAGGTTAATATTCGAATAGGAATATTATCAAGGTATGAGTGAGTATATAACATAATTACTTATATTATTCTTTCTGATCATCAGGAAAAGGGTAAATGAAACTATAACAATCGTATATTTCTTGATAAGGAATAGGAGCGAAGAGAGACGCACATGGAAATAAAATAAACATTTTATTTTTAGGATTGCAGATCATTATGGCAGTAATTACAATAATGAATATAGAATTTATTTACAATAATAAAGAATAATGTACATAGAAATGAAAGACGGTAATCTTGATTCTGAAAAGAAAATTTTGCTTTTTAGAAACACAAGTTCCATAGGAACGCGAGTCTTTTAAAATTCAAAGAAAACACATCATGCCCTAGGGCATGTGGCACTCATGTAAAGTCTATGACATTTCACCTTGGTAAAGAACAGTCTATTAGAAACATTAAGTGTCCATTAAATCGCTATGTATCACAATAGGGTCAACACAGGCACCCGTAGAGTTAGAGTCCCAAGTAACTCACTGTTGTATGCAGATTTAAGCAGCAGGTTTCATAACACTACCTGCAGCTACCACGAAATGCTTTACTTCGTGCACTTATTTTGCGTAGTGCTTGAAGAAAACGTGCGATGATTTCCAGCCTGTAAAGCTCTTGAGGCTTTCGAAATCCATACTCTGGAAGAAGTTCAGAGAAGAAGCGACTTTTCTAGGATCGTGACCTGCGGGTGCACTGTCAGGATCCGCTATGCGAATGAAGTAGGTGATTTTCGCTCTTAGTTGTTTCAGTGACAGGTCGCTACCCGATGTTTCTCCTTTGAAGAGTTGTCCTCCACCGAAGTCTGAAGTTCTTCGAAGATAGACCTTAAGACTCTCCACTGGGCATAGAGAGACATCTTCCTTCAGGGGGCAGATTCTCCAAGGGCCCGATCTCTTAGTGGGTAGTTCATTCTTAGCGAGAAACGTCGTATCGGGGAAGAGGGTGAGATCTCCTGTCTCAACGAACAGGATATGACCCTCTTCTCTTGATAATGCCACTATTTCGCTGACTCGGGCTCCCGAGGCGAGAGCAAAAAGGACGATAACTTTTTGAGTCAGGTGTTTCAAAGGGCACGAATCGTTGTCCAGGCTAGAAGCAAAATGGAGCACCTTGTCCAGGGACCAGGAGATAGGTTTTGGTGGGGGTGCTGGGCGTAGTCTAGCGCATGCCTTTGGCAGTTTATTGAAGATATCGCTGGACAGATCAATCTGGAAGGCGTATAGGAGTGGTCTAGTCAAAGCCGATTTACAAGTGGAAATCGTGTTGGCCGCTAAGCCTTGTCCATGAAGGTGAATGAAGAAGGACATGCAAAAATCAATGGTGATTTCCGTAGGATTTTTTGCCTTGACGGGGGAGACCCACTTTCTCCAGGAAGATTCGTACTGCAGTCTGGTAGACTCAGTCTTGTACTCCTCGAGGAAGTCTAAGCTTTTCTTCGAGATCCCAAACCTTTTCTTTGCGGCTAAGGAGAGAAAATCATGAGATGAAGGTCCTTGACTTTCAGTGATGAGGCAAAGACAGTCGACTTCTGTACTTGTTGAGAGAGAACTGGATCCGGTAGGGGGATCAGCGGGGGCTGCAGCTCCAGGACCAGGGGATACCAATTGCTCCGGGGCACTTGGGAGCCACTAGGGCCGCTATCTCTTTGAAGGTTCTCAGTTTGGATAGGACTTTCAGCAGAAGGTTGGGAGGAGGGAACAGGTATATCCTGGACCATCTGTTCCAATCCAGGGACATGGCATCCACTGCTTCTGCCTTGGGGTCCTTGTACGGGGCCACATATCGAGGAAGTTGATTGTTGTCGCTCGTCGCGAAGAGATCGATCTGAAGTTCCGGGACTTGGTGAGAGATGAAGGAGAATGATCTTGCGTCTAGAGACCATTCCGGCTCTATTGGGCTTGTCCTTGATAGAGCATCCGCTGTCACGTTGCGGAATCCTTGTAGGTGAACTGCAGAAAGGTGCCATTTCTTTCTTTCTGCCAAACGAAAGATCAGAAGAAGCACCTGATTTATCTGGGGCGATCTCGAGCCCTGACGATTGAGACATCTGACTACCACCGAGTTGTCCAGAGTCAGACGGATGTGGATCGAGGGAGGCGGGGAGAGTTTCTTCAGGGTGAGAAGAACTGCCATGGCCTCCAAGATGTTGATGTGAAACGTCTTGAATAGAGGAGACCATGTTCCTTGAACCTGTTGTTGGTGGGAGTGATCTCCCCAACCCTCCAGTGAAGCGTCCATGTGGATGTTGATCGATGGAGGTGGGTGTTGAAGAGGGATGGACCTTTTCAGGGCCTTTGATTCTGACCACGGCTTTAGAAGTAAGCGAAGTCTGTTCAGAAGCCGTCTCTTGAGGTCTCTTCGAGCGATGGATGCGAAACGTCTCCAGACTCCCACGGCATCCTTTAGCTGTGCGCGAAGCACTGGGTTTGTCACAGAGGCAAACTGTAGAGAGCCGAGAACTTGTTCCTGTTGTCATCTTGAGATCCGTTTGGATTTTAGAAGCCTTCTGACAGACCCTGCTATTTCCTTCCTTTTCTTCTGTGGAATGGAAAGGCGGTGTGACTGAAGGTCCCAATGGATTCCCAACCATTGGAACTTCTGAGCTGGAGAGAGGCAAGATTTTTCTGCATTTATCTTGAAGCCCAGATGCTCTAAGAACTGGGTGACTTTGTTGCAGGCTCTCGGACAATCTTCGGGCGATGTCGACCAGACTAGCCAGTCGTCTAGGTAGGCCATCACTTGGACGCCCTGAAGACGTAGCTGTTGGACGATTGCGTCTGCCAGCTTGGTGAAGATCCGTGGAGCCACGTTGAGCCCGAAGGGCATGGCCCTGAAGGCATAACTTTTCCTTTGGAGTCGAAATCCTAGGTAGGAGGAAGCGTAGTGATTCATTGGAATGTGCCAGTAGGCATCCGCCAGGTCTATGGAGACCGTATAGGCCCTGTGAGGCAGAAGGGTCCTGATTTGTTGCAGAGTCAGCATCTTGAATTTGTTGTTCGCAATGAACTTGTCTAGAATGACTCTGAGTTTGTCTGAGTCTTTCTTGGGGACACAAAAGAGTCTCCCTTGGAACCTGATTGACTTTACCCTCCTGATCACCTTCTTGTTCAAGAGTTCCAGGACACATTCTTCCAAGAGGGGGGTTGACTGTTGGAAGAATTGCTGGAAGGATAGGGGTGGTTGAATCCAGCTCCAGCCCAGTCCCTTCTCGACGATGCTGTGTGCCCAGGGATCGAAGGTCCAACGATCCTGGAATTGGCGGAGTCTTCCTCCCACCAGAAGCACTTCATTGCTTCTGGTGTCCCAAGGGTTTGCCACCTCGTCCGCTAGCTCCCCTTCCTCCTCTGCCTCTGAAGGGATGGCGAGAAGAATCTCTGCCGGAACCTCTGCCTGAGCCCCTACCCTTGGGACGAAAGGTAGTCGAGTGTTGCTCGTAGGCAGGGGTGAAGATCGGCGACTGCAACACCACCGGCTGGGGGACCAGTTGAAAGGTCTGTTGTGGCTGTGTAGCCACTTGGGGAGTAGCGGGACCCGGAAACTGTCGTCTCGGTTGAAGTTGCTGGGGTCTGGGTTTCGAGGATTTCCTCTTAGGCTGAGGGCCATCGTCCTGAGAGGACTTCCTCTTTCGGGACATGCCCCACTTATGGAGAATGTTCCTGTTCTTCGTAGCAGCTTTGTCCACTATCTCTTTCACCAAGGTAGACGGGAAGAGATGTTTGCCCCAGATATTGGAGGAAATTAGTCTCCGGGGTTCGTGTTTCACCGTTGCACTGGCGAACACGAATTCTCTACAGGCTCTACGAGCCCTAGCGAAACTATATAGGTCCTTGGTCACGGTCGCCAGGTGCGACTTACCGAGGACCATGTAAAAGTCCGGGACTCTGGTATCCCCGGCCATGAGTTCTAGCTGTACCTGATGGGACAGCGAAGCGGCGAGTCTCTCCTTCGTATCCTGTTCCCTACGAAGGAGGTGATCGTTCAGCCGTGGGAGGTCCTCATTGAATTGACGACCTGCCACATCAGGTTCTAGTTTTTCTACCGTGAAGGTCGACTGGATGTCTTTCCAGTGCCTATCATAGGGGGGAAGAGTAATGGAGAAGGGTGTGCTCTCCTCCAGTGCAGCGCAAGGCTTCCCTTCCTCCACTGCCTTCATGACCGCTGTGAAGACCTTTTCAATGAAGGGGAAGGTCGCAGTAGTTGGCGCAACGAAGGTTGGATGCTTCTTACTAAGCGCCGGCATCTTGGAGTTTGTGAAACCCCGGCTCTTCACTGCCTGAGCTAACATAGCTTGGGCCTTCGCGAGATCGAACACAATTACTTCCTTTGGTTCGGTCTCTTCCTTTGAGGCTGGTTCGGACCTGAGCCGGACGTAATAGTCCGGATAAGCCTCGAAATTCGGGAAGAACTCCACTTCTTCCAACAAAATAGAGCCAACCCTTTCACTGATATAGATCTTGCCAGTTGTGATTGGCATATGCTCGGCGTATTTCCAAGGGTTAGCTTCCGAGCAGGTGGGGAGGTCCTTAACCGAAATCTTCTTCAGTTGTTTGAAGCTGACGAGAGTCGTCCGCAATTGCTCCTGAGTCTCGCGCAGCTTCTTTTCCATGAGGGCATCAAGCATTTTGAAGACCTCTCGAGTGGCCGATGGAAGAGGGTCCGGGGTGGCGGAAGTCGAAGGAACAGGTTCCTCGGACGGTGCAGGAGTTGCTGGGGAAGCAGGAGCGACCTCGTTCTCCAAATTAGGGTATTCCACCTGATATTCCTCATAGTCGAGCTCTTCGCCCATGAGGTTCTTCTCCGTCTCTTCAGACACTTCCGACATACATTCCACGTTGTCGGAATCAAGATGGCACTCACGCATGGACTGTGCCATGACGATGTCGAGTTCGACCACGATTTGAACAGTGGGGATTTGTTCACGAGGGACCACCGAGTCCTTAGATGCTTTTGGAAAAAGCAAAGCCCTCAAGTCTTTGTTGGGAAGATACGGTCCAGTGGCGTTCTTTTGGAAGCCACGCACCCATTTGCGTAGCTTCTCCTAAGCAATGTCTCTTACCTCCGCAGTAGGAGGATCGTCGAACGCCTCAACGAGAAGACTCTTGCAGACTGTACAGTTCTGCGGGTCCCAAAATTTTAGGTCGCCTATCTTGGCGGCGCAGGGGGCGTGGGTCCGGCACGCCTTGTGCCCGTAGAAGTCCGGGCACTTCACTCCGCAGAAGTTGCTCTTGCACTTCAAGTACTCCTCCTGTAAAAGAAAGAGATCATGAGTAGGCTACATGGAAGGCATAAGAATGACTTACATTACTCTAAAATTAAGAATAACTTAAATTATAATAACATATTAATGTTCAAGATTAATGAGTGGGAAAGGAAGTAGATAGACACATACTTGTGAATCCCGCCCAGCCGGTTACCGTAACCTTATCCGTAGACAATTCCTTTGGACCCGAGGGTCCCAATGAGGGAAATCTGTATGGATGAGCCAAGCTAGGCTTTTAACAGGAATTGTCCACAGAGTGTACCAGGGTCTGAGACCACTCAGAGCCCTGGGGGAGAGGGGAAAATAGGATAAACCCCTTAAAAAATGTAGGTTCCGGCAATCGACTGCACTGAGATACACAGAATATGCTGGAATTATTGTAATGTGTAATCAAACAGCATAGCCACTATTTTTGGATGGTATAACAATACCTATATGGAAGTGACAAGGCTATCTGGCTGCAACATATTGACTGTCGGCATGTTGCCGGCAGCCAGGGAAGGGGTACATGTCCCTTAGTGTCTCATGAGGGTTCCGGCAGACCGACGGCACACCGGTGGCCGGTCCTGCAGGGTGGAAGGCATCAAGGCAGACACACTGAGTATCCTATATGGATAATATCACAGTGGTGCCCGCCGGTACAGCGGCGGATCGCCGGCAGGGGCGGCGGCTCCGGCAGCTGAAGGCTGACGGCATGGTGAGCCTTGGATCAATTCATAAGACAGATATATATATGCATGTATACCTAGATTGCCGGCAATCAATGCTGGCATGTGGGTGGCAGACTCCGAAAGTCAGCCGGCTGTTACTAGGTAAAAATAAGGGGTGGGACGTTGGCGGTATGTCGACGGATGGCGGTATGTCGACGGAAGGCGGCAGCCTCCGGCACACGGAAGGCTGACGTCTTAGACGGGGAAGGCATCTTATGAATGAAGGTCACCTGAGGTAGTGGCGGTTATCGCCGGCAGTACAGACGGCAAGGGACCGGCACCAAGATAGAAAGAGAGAAAGGTAAGGAGGGATAGAAGGGGTAAAATCCTATACCCCTCCGGCATCCCTGTGGAGAGAGTGCACTCATGATAGGAGTGGATACTCCTAACATTCGGTGGCAGGGAGCCGGCAGGTGGCCGGGGGCCTGAGGTAACCCAAGGGAGGGATAGATGGCACTCAAAGAGGGGGAATCCCCCGCCGGAAGGACCGCCGTCGGCAACCACCCCCATAGAACGCTATGAAGGGTATGTGTACCAGAGCGGCCAGCTCAGCAGGAGAACAAAGTTAGTAGGACTAAGGAAAGAGGTGTGTAGGCAGGCCTACACCAAAGGGATAGGTGGGGAGGGAGAGGAAGGGTTCTTTCTAATTGAGGAGACTCTGTATGAGAGCGGCCACCAAGGCAAGGGAGAACGCTCCCTAACCTAGGATAGGTAGCCCAGATCAAGTACAGTACTAATGTACTGTCCCAAACTATAACAAGACAGAGTGTACCCCCTGAGCTTAACCTAGAGTAGGAGGACTAACTCCTAGGCTAAGAAAGTCTGAAAGACACATCGCTATTTGCAGGGAGGAAGGGTAACCCAACCAAGTGCAACTGGAGGAAGGGCAGAGCCCTTCCTAATGTCTCAGGCACGACTTAAGGGGGGGGGGTCATTCCCTTAGGGTAGGCAGAGAAGCAATAAATACTCTGGTTGTAGACGAGATCCCCCTATATAGAAGGGAAGCAAGTCTACCCAGAGGGAATTACCCGCAGGCAGGGGGAATAGGGAGCATACAAGGGTTCCTACATTAGGTTAGGAGGGGTTGATACACAATCAACTCAGTCCCTTATATGGTCCCCGAAGGCGAAAACACCTACATCACAGTAAAAAGTATGTTTAA
>NC_090756.1:73344873-73354873 GCF_036898095.1 Palaemon carinicauda
AGGACACTTTAGTGCCCTATCACTCAGCCTGTAGTAACATACAGTGGTTACACGCCTACATTTTAATTAATAGTCCGAAATTAATTACACTGTTCCTCGCAGACTTAAAACAGAATGTTAAAGAATTCTACCTGCTGCTACCACAGATCTCACAAGTTGCTCCACTTGCTTCGCATAGTGCATAAGGAACGCCTTGGATGGCTGCCAGCCGGTGTGCAAACAAGGATGTTCAAAGTCCATATAATTAAAGAAATTTTATGGAAGAGGCAACTTTCCTCGGATCATGACTAACGAGTGTACTGTCTGGATCCGTTCTGCGAATAACATGGGTGAATTTCGCCCTTAGTTATAGATAACTTTGAACCCAGGGTTTCTCTTCTAAACAGCTGTCCTCCCATAAATTCTGAAGTTCTATGAAGATAGACCTTTAGGCACTCCAATGGACATAGAGATGCATCTTCCTTCAGAGGGCAGATTCTCTAGGGACCCCACCTGTTGGTGGGTAGCTTGTTCCTGGTAAGAAACGTTGGGTCTGGAAATAGATTCAGTCCTCCCTCCAAGAAGTGGAGGTGCCCTTCCTCTCTAGAGAGAGCCACTATTTCATAACTCCGGCCACCAAAGCGAGTACAAACAGAAATATAACTTAAATTCAAAACCTTCTAAGCACATTCCTCATTGTTCATTATTTATACACAATGAGGAATCATATCTAATGACCATGCAAAGGGTCTTTGGAAGCGCTGGAGGGCTAGTTCATTAAGAACGTCGTTAGAAAGGTCGACCTGTAAGGCATATGGTATCTGACTTGTCAAGGCAGGTTTGAGCAATAGAATTGTGTTGGCTGCTAAACCTTGCTCATCAAGGTGAATGAAGAATGATAAATAGGAATCTATCAGGATTTCTTTCGGTTTCTTCGCCTTGACAAAGGATAGCTATTTATTCCCTGAAGCCTTATAATGTCTTCTGGTTTCTTCCAAGTCCAAACTGACTTTAAACACCGAATCTTTTTCTCATCGTTAAGGAGAGAAAATCATGATATGTAGGTTCCGTGTTTTCTGTAATGGAGCAAAGACAGTCGACTTCTGTACTCGCTGAGACAGGGATGGATCCTGTAGCGGTACGAATTTTAGTCGTAGTTCCAATGCCAGAGGGAACCACACGCTATTTGGCCACTTGTGGGCCACAATTACTGCTTTCCCTTTGAAGGATCTCAGCTTATCGAGGACCTTCAAAAGGAGGTTGTGCGGAGGGAACAGATAGATACTGGACCATCTGTTCCAGTCCAGGGACATAGCGTCCACTGCCTCCGCTAACGGATCCTCGTAAGGGGACACGTAACGATCTATTTTCTTGTTATTTTTCTTCGCAAGGAGGTCTATCTACAGCTGTGGGACTTGACTCGAGATGAAAGAGAACGATCCTGCATCAGGGGACCATTCTGACTCTATAGGTGTAAACCTAGATAGAGCGTCCGCTGTCAAATTGCGGAACCCTTGAATGTGAACTGCTGACAGGTGCCATTTCATCCTTTCCGCCAAACGGAATATGGCCAACATCACTTGGATCTCTTCACGCGTTTGATGCGTATTTTCTCCAGACTCCTGTTGCATCCTTAAGCTGTGCGCCTAGCACTGGATATGTTATCGAAGCAAACTGTAGAGATCCCAGCACTCTCTCCTGTTCGTGTCTTGATATCCGTTTGGATTTCAATAGTCTCTTTACAGATCCTGCTATTTCGTTCCTCTTCTTACTAGGAATGGAAAGCCGATGTGACTCCAAATTCCAGTGGATCCCCAACCACTGAAATTTTTGAGCTAGAGAGAGACGAGACTTTTTGATGTTGATCTTGAATCCCAGATGTTCCAGGAATTGGATCACTATCTTAGAAGCTTGCATGCATTCTGTCTTGGATGCTGCCCACACCAGCCAGTCATCCAAGTAGGCTACTACTTGGATGCCCTTTAGGCGTAATTGATGGACGGCTGCGTTCGCGAGCTTGGTGAAAATTCTTGGGGCTATGTTAGCCCTAAAGGCATGGCTCTGAAGGCGTAATGTTTTCTCTGTAACTTGAAGCCTATGTAGGAGGAGAGGTGACGATTAATTGGAAAATGCCAATAAGCGTCAGACAAGTCTATAGAGACAGTATATGCCCTTTGGGGCAGTTGGGTCCTTATGTGCTGAAGCGTGAGCATTCTGAACTTGTAGTTCACTATAAACTTGTTGAGTGGCGACAAGTCTAGAATAACTCTGAGTTTTTCTGAATCCTTCTTTGGAACAGAAAACAGCCTTCCTTGGAATTTTATGGACTTAACTTTCCAGATTACTCTTTTGTCTAAGAGTTCTCGGACATATTCTTCCAGAAAAGGGGATGAGTGTTGGAAGAATTGAGGAAATTGAGGTGGAGGACTGCTCCAGCTCCAACCTAGTCCGTTTTTAATTAGGCTGTGGGCCCAGGGATCGAAGGACCAGCGATCCCTAAATAGCTGTAGTCTCCCTCCTACTGAAAGTATCTTATTTCTGCTGTTGTGGACCCGAGGCCTTGCCTCCTTGACCGTGTCCTCCCCTGTATCCCCTTCCTCTTGAAGGACGTCTAGAAGAACCTCTGGCTGTTCCTCTAGCTCTCGAACAAAAGGAAGAAGTCTGCCTTTCGATGGCTGGGTACAAAACTGGCGACTGTGTCGCCACTTGTTGAGGTACCAGCTGGTACGTGGTTGGAGGTTGTGCCACTATCTGAGGCACTGCGGTCACAGGAAGTTGTTGTTGTTGCTGTCGGTAGTGTTTAGCCGGCCAAGAGGATGGCCTAGACCTTTTTGTCTTCCTCTTGGGTTGGGGACACTCATCCAGAGAAGACTTCCTCTAGAGATCTAAGCACCACTTTTTGAGAAGGGTCCTATTCTCTGTGGCGGCCTTATCTACTGCCTCTTTAACCACTTCATTGGGAAAGAGGTCTTTACCCCAAATACGAAAAGAAATCAGTTCCCTCGGGTCGTGTCTCACCGCAGCCGAGGCAAACACGAACTCTCTACAGGCTCTCCTAGCTTTAATAAAGCTATAGAGATCCTTCGTAACTGTGGCCAGATGGGTTTTGGCCACAACCATGAACATGTCCTGGATCTTGGGGTCACTTGCCATCCTTTCTAGTGTCGTTTGCAACGACATCGATGCCACAAGTCTTTCCTTTATCTCTTGCTCTCTACGCAAGAGAACCTCCGACAGTTTTGGAAGTGCCTCACCGAACTGGCGTTCAGCAATATCAGCTTCCAGCTTCCTGACTGAGAAGGTAAAGTGTACGTCCTTCCAGTCTTCTTGGTCCAAGGGCAAGGTCAGAGATAAAGGCTTGCACTCCTCCAAGGAGGGGCATGATTTCCCTGCCTCCATTGCCTTTAAGGCTGCCTTATATCCCTTTTCCAAGAAAGGAAAGGCTCTGGTAGGAGAGGCCACAAAGGAGGGAAGTTTCTTACTCAAGGCGGGCACCTTTGAGTTAGTGAAGCCCCTCTCTTTCATCGAGCTCGCTAGTAATGTCTGAGCTTTACTATGGTAAAAAAATATGACCTCCTTCGGCTCGGTCTCCTTCTTTGAGGCTGGCTTCTTCCTAAGACGGACATAGCAGTCCGGATAAGAATCTTTGTTGGGCCAAAATTTCATTTCTTCCAGGGGAATCGCTCCCAGCTTTTCTGAGATCACGATCTTCCCGGTTGTCATTGGTATGTGTTCGGCATACCTCCAAGGAATGGTATCCTAGCACAAAGGAAGATCCTTCACGCTGAACCGCTTCTGGGGCCCCCGTGATGCTGCAAGTCTACGTATCTCCAGTTTCATTGCAGCTTCCTTCTCCTCATTCTTCCTTTGAATTTGTTGGATCATCTCAACAATGGAAGAAAGAGTCCTTCCCAGTTCATCTGGGATAGCAGACGATGTAGACGGAATAGGTTCTGGGTCCGGAACCGATGTAACCGACACTTCGTCAATTTCTTCCTCTTCTACTTGAGGAGCCTGGAACAGCTCCTCCTCCTGACCTTCTCCTAGAAGGTCCTTCTCAGTAGAATTTGACACCTCCGACATTCTATCGTCCAATTGGATGTCTTGAAGGGTGGCTGAGACTTCAGAATCTACCGGATTCTGGGCAATTGGTATCTCCACCTGAAGCTGGGGGATGATTGCATCAGCTGATGCTTTAGGGAAAAGGTAGGCTCTCATCTTCTCATTTGGAAGGTAGGGACCTGAGGTGTTTTTCTGAAAACCCCTCACCCAGGATCGTAACGTTTCCCTGGCAGCATCCCTTGACTCCGTTGACTTAGGGTCGTCAAAAGCCTCGGTAATCAGGTTAGAACAAACTGTACAAACCTGAGGGTCCCTATAGCGGAGATGACATCTGGAGGCTGCACATGCTGCGTGCCTCCTGCAATATAGATGTCCACAGAAGTTCTTATTGCGGACTTTACAGAACACACTCCCCTACTTCAGATGGTCCTCGTGTAAAGAGAAGAAAAATCCATGAGTATCAAGTGAAGGCTTTCACTTATATTGAGACATTTAGCTTATATAGAAAAGCTATAAAAGAAAGAAGGAAAGACACATACTTGTATTTCCTGTCCAGTCAATTGCTGAAACCTCCCGAGATATTAAAACTAAGGTTAATTCTATTCTAGAATTCCTTATGTATTTGCCTAAACGGAAATTTAAGGTGTAGTTCACACCTTAAGATAAAGTTTTAATATACGCGATAGAAAGAATACAGAAAGAACTTACTTTCTATATATTGTACGGTCTCAACAAAAGGCTGTACAAGATAACATTAAGTATGATGAAGAACTTTTAGTGTTATCACAAGCTCTGTACAGCAGTTTCTGCTAATGCAGTGTGCACTACACTACGAATACAGCAACTTCTGTACATCGCATGCTGTTGTGCCGGCTAGCACGAGCCGGTACGTGCTGGCGTGCGCCTGCACGTGCTGGCCGGCAACTACCCCTGCATAGTTCAAAGATATACTATCTTTAACTAATAGGCGGCACCCCACTGATTCGCGACTGTGTGTCGGCCGGCAATCATTGCCAGCCGACGGCTGAAAACACTAATACCCGGCTGCCGGCCGCTAATCGTAGTGGCCAGCAGATTCGGGCTGTGTTTCCACTGCCGGCAGGCAAAGGCAATAAAACCCATGCCCGCCGACAGTAGCCAAGAACCAGAGAACCTCCACCTCCCCGGCTGTCGGCTGTTAGGCCGGCAGCCGGGTTAGGGGTGCAACACAATAGTCAGAGAAACAGTATGGATGTAAGGTTATAAGGCGGCATTGCCATACGACCTTCCATCCAGAAAGAGTGAACATATGGAAGGGGAGAATGTAGCAGTCAGGCTTCCAAAGAATCCATACCCTGCCGGGCTTTACCGGCAGATAAGGAAGTGAGACCAAGGGAGGTCTGGGGTTCACACTGCAAAAAATAGTCTTTGCCGGCTGACACGTAGTGCCAGCCGGCAGAGACCTGAGCCTGTCCTCCATCCTAACCTATACTAGGCACAGAAGTAGGACTGCGGCCAAAAGAAAATAAAAGAAAGAGAGGTGGAGAACGGATAAGGGTCCTATAGACTTTGTTCTAGCAGGAGACACACTCAGCCGTTAGGGAAGCTCATCCTAACCAAGATTTTTCTATTAGGGAGGAAGACTGGCAATACTTGCTAACCTCCTCCCAACCAAAACAAAGTTAGGTGAAGTTATTTCGCCGGGCAACAGAGAAAACTGCTAGGCCACTGGAAGGAATCATCTCTCACAGAATCCTTCCAACATGGACTTGGGAAGCAAAGCTTCCTGTGTCCGCCCCTAACCTAGCAAAGGAGACTCATTCTCTATGCTAGGAAGAAGCACACCAAATACTAGAAACTCTGATGTTCTGCCCTAACCCCAAAAAAAAAACAGTCACTCTGGTTATCAGGTCATGACAGACATATCCTAGAATAGTTATACCTGAATTATTATACAGATAGAACCACTAGGATTAAGCCGAAGGCTTACAGAGGGAGAGAGGGATTGAAATTAGCCTCCGGAGGAGAAAAGAACAATCAGGGATGTGCGAAAGTATACTACTGTACCTAGAATACTAGACTAGGTAAGATGAGAATCGATTACCTAAATCCCCGAAGCTCTCTCGTATACAGTCTTGGAAAAAACATTCAACAATATCTTACATGTATAAAATATTTGCCTCTAGCCTCAATAATATAACATTCAGAAAAACTTATATCATGCATGAAAGTACTAGTGCCAGACGTCTAGGCTACAAAGCCTCACGAAGGGCAAGATCGGTACCTCGACCCGTGTCGAAATCACCGAGCTAAAAACTGACGGTATAATATAAACATTCCTAGCAGAGCTAAATAGCTAAATCATTAAAGCAAAACAAACCGGGAACGTCGCTCTAGCAAACTAAATGACCCATAAGAGCGAGCAATAGCATCCAGGATGCCTCTGGTAGGCAACAGCTCTTGTTTATGTTAAAATCACTTTTGATTTAATTCAAAACGACAAGAGCTTACATTTATACATAGTAAAGATAATACTCAACTTTCCAGAGGCAAAAGAGGCCGGAAAAGTCATCAAAATGTTGAATTAAATCCAAAATAATGAGAGAACACAAGGGAAAACACCGAGTAGTAGAGCTACACGAAAAGGAATAAAGAGGGCGCTACCGCCTTCATCAGATACACACTGGAAACGGAATAGGAGAGATGCCTTATGAGCGGCTCTCTTTTCATTCTCGTTTCAGATTCTTGTCACTATACACCCTCGAAGCGTTAATACTGTTCGGGGTGAAGATAGCTATGTGACGTGTCAAGAATACGTCCTCTGATATTATGCGATATCCCTGTGAGATTATTTAGGGATATTCGCTCCAGGAGTTAGAATTCTGGATACCTTAAGGTAAAATTCTCTGGGAATATCACTGTAGTCAAATATACCATAGAAATCTACCTAATAGGAACTTCCATCAGGAAGACATGGCCTGAGCCCAAAGATGTATATGTATAAATATGATATTATATATATACAAATATAATAATATATATATATATATATATATATATATATATATATATATATATATATATATATATTGTCAGAAGTTGAGTATTTACACAAAATGTTCCAGTCAAGAACCCTAATGGTGAAGGAAAATTCATGAATAGACAGTTTATCATTGAAAAGGGAGAGCGATAACGACAGTATACAAAAAATAAGAAATACCTTTACAATATATTAGCATGTTTGATATATGAGCGGTGCAGGGCTCCTCCCTAAAGATGACATACGTGTGAAATAGGACGCCATGCTTTTAGGAAGCGTAAGGTAGGCGGATCATCTGACAGGATATATGATAGTTTTAGGTTATCTATGGACACCAAGTCTTCTTTGCCACGCATGTCGAGGAGGAGTGCTTTCGGCGTACAGCAGATCAGGAGGATACAGCTTTTAAGGGGACATTAACTGTGCCTTGCTAGAGCCATTACACAGAAAACATATGTTCTTGAGTGCTGATCAGTTGGTGTGTTGCTTAGCTGGGACTTTTATGTGAGGATGATCTATTGACTAAATAGGAGGTGGAAGAAATGCAAGATGAATGTGTGGAAATTAAAAGGTTACGCAATTGTATGTTGAATAGCACTGAGGTAGAAGAATGGCCGTCTGATTTAGAGGTGTATAAGAAAGTAAGTAAGTGACTTATTGTGTGTAAGAATATTGTTTATTTTCTACATAAAGGAATGGATGAAGATATATATGTTCCTGTGTTTCCGATGCATGCATGTGTAAGTATGTGTATGTTAGTGCATGACAGATATGGGCATATGGGTAAGAATAAATTGTGGGAATGCATGCGTGAGGTATTGTTTACGCCTGGGTTGAGTCAGATATGTAAGGATGTAGCGACTACATGTGAAGATTGCCAGAAAGGGACGTATCAGAGAGTGGATGCTAATCCGCCTGTTTTGAGATTACGTATGACAGAACCATTTGAGATGTTTGTGATTGATTGTGTTTCGTTGCCTGTGACTGCGAGAAGACGTTTGGGAATGATTGTTATGGCTGATCACATGAGTAAATTTACGTATGCAGTACCCATCAAGGATAAACGGAGTGAGACTGTTGTAAGATTGGTTGGTCAAGTGATGTTGCCGATGTGTGTGTGTAAGCCTGTGAGAATGTTAAATGATAATGGCCCTGAGTTTGTTGGAGGGAGTTTGAGCAGATGTTAAGAGAATGGGGTATTAAACATGTGTATTCGACTCCTTATATGCCAAGTGCGAATGTGTTGGCTGAAAGGACTGTAAGAACATTAACTGAAATTTTGCGAATGATGAGTACATGTGATAATGGTTGGGATTTGTATGTTGGTAGAGCGTTGTGGGCTTACAATGCAACAGTGCATAAGAGTACGGGTAAGTCTCCATGTAAGTTTGTGTTAAATTTTGAAAAGATAGTAAGACCGAGGTTGGGTGTGTCGGAGGATGATAGAGATGTGTGGAGGAAAGCAAATAAGAGGTTTGAAAGCTTTAAAGTTGGTGAGAGAGTGATGAAAGAAGTAATTGAAAAGGGTAGAATGAATGTAAATAAGGTGCGTGATAAGTTTGAAGGTCCATATGAGGTGTTAGAAATTGGTTTGAGTGGATTAAGTTATATTTTGGGCAAGTTATGTGTAAATGGTAGTGTGGAAAGAGTTAAGGCACACCACAACCAGTTGCGTAAATGGAAGGAGGTACCTGAGTATATCCAAGAGAATGGGATGAGTAAATGGTTAAAAAGGAACAAGTGTGAACCTAGTATGTATGAGGAATTAGGTCTAGAAGGTAAACAGTTGGTGTTAATAGAATATATGAAAAGGAGGAATATGAGAGCTTTAAGTAAGGATGCAAGAAGGGGAAATTTTATAAGTAAAAGTGAGAATAATAATAAGTATGACAAGAGTGTAAATGTACAAGTGAGTGTGGAAGATAAATGTATTAATACAGATGAATCATGGCTGAGTATGAATGATACCTATAGTGTGTGTGGTTTTTCATTAGATGATGTAAAAGAAAGTATGACGAATGGGAGAGTGAGAGATAGCAGAATGGTAAGTAGTATGAATGAATCTTTTATTAAAGTAGAAAATGGTTTTGATAAAATGGATGAATTGCTGACGGAAATAAGTGAGATTTTAGGGACAGATGATAGTGAGGTAGATGGGATAGTACATGATATATTAGATGATAGGGATTTAGATAGGAATAGTGTTAATGTAGCGAATGGTTGTGATAAGGAAGATGCGAATGAGAGAGTGTATGAAGGCCCACTTACTTGGAGTAGAGGTCCCGTTCCCGACTACGACTGGGTAATGAGAAAAATAAAAAAGACCATAAATATACAGTAGTGGACTAACATGTCTGAGGCCTTTGTCCTACATTCGACTGATCATGGATGATAATCAGGAAAACGATAATAATCCCTGAATAAGAATTTGCAGATATGAACTGGTCTCATAACACCATAAAAAGAAAGAAGTGGACTAACATGTCTGAGGCTCATGTCCTGCATTCGACTAATTATGGACTATGATGATAAAAACAAATAATAATCCCTGAATAAGAACTTGCAGATATGAACTAGTATCAAAAGACCATAAACAGACGGAATTGCTTAACAGGAATTAGGCCATTGTTCTGCATTCGACTAATCATGGATGATGGTGAGGAAAACAAATAATAATCCATGAATAAAAATATGTAGATATAAATTGGCATCAAAAGACCATAAACAGAAGGAAGCGGACTAACATGCCTAAGGCCTTTGTCCTGCATTCGACTGATCATGGATGATGGTAAAGAAAACAAATAATAATCCATGAATAAAATTATGCAGATATGAACTGGCCTCAAAACACCATAAAAAGACAGAAGTGGACTAACATGTCTGAGGCCTATGTCCTGCATTCGACTAATCATGGATGATGGTGAGGAAAAGGAATAATAA
>NC_090756.1:73360587-73373087 GCF_036898095.1 Palaemon carinicauda
TTCCTTTCCTCAAAATTGCACTTTTACTTAATATATATCAGTGCCCATATACTGTATACCCATTTACGACAATTTCAATGTACTATTTTTTACACTGTATACCCGTTTATAACATAATTTGAATGTACTATTTATTATACCGTATACCCATTCACGACATTATTTGACTGTACTATATTTGTATTCTAAACCCATTTAGAACATATTTTGAATGTACTACTTTCATACTATATACCTATTTGCAAAATAATTTGATTTTAATATTGTTATTCTGTACACCCTTTAAGAACATAATTTGAAAATATTTTTATTTTCCTTTCCACAAAATCACACTTTTACTTAATATATATATTAGTGTCCATATACTGTATACCCATTTACGACATAATTCAAATGTACTGTTTTATTACAGTTTACCAATTCATTACATAATATGAATGTTCTATTTTTACACTGTATACCCATTTACGACATAATTTGGATGTAGTGTTTTAGCATTTTTATTCTGTATACCTATTCACAACATAGTAGGTTGGCCAGGGCACCAGCCACCCGTTGAGATACTACCGCTAGAGAGTTATGGGGTCTTTTGACTGGCCAGACAGTACTACATTGGATCCTTCTCTCTGGTTACGGTTCATTTTCCCTTTGCCTACATACACTCTGAATAGTCTGGCATATTCTTTACATATTCTCCTCTATCCTCATACACCTGACAACACAGATTACCAAACAATTCTTCATCACCCAAGGGGTTACTGCACTGTAATTGTTCAGTGCCACTTTCCTCTTGGTAAGGGTAGAAGAGACTCTTTAGCTATGGTAAGCAGCTCTTCTAGGAGAAGGACACTCCAAAATCAAACCACTGTTCTCTAGTCTTGGGTAGTGCCATAGCCTCTGTACCATGGCCTTTCACCGTCTAGGGTTAGAGTTCTCTTGCTTGAGGGTACACTCGAGCACACTCTCCTATCTTATTTCTCTTCCTCTTGTTTTGTTAAAGTTTTTCTAGTTTATATAGGAGATATTTATTGTTGTTACTCTTCTTAGAATATTTTATTTTCCTTTTTTCCTTTCCGCACTGAGCTATTTTCCCTGTTGGAGCCCCTGGGCTTATAGCATACTGCTTTTCCAACTAGGGTTGTAGTTTAGTAAGTAATAATAATAAGTAATAATGTACTACTTTGATTATTGGATTTACTGTTTTTATACACTATATCCTTTAAAAACATTATTTGAATATACTATTTTCATTCTATATACCCATTCATGACATAATTTCAACGTACTGTTTTGTTGATAAACTATAAATTTTTTTTAGCCTTCTGGAATATTTTCTATCAACATATAATGTACTGTACTATGTATACCCTTCCTTGAATTCTGATTTTCACTAATGCATGCCCAGGGATTGCGATATACATTATGTTCTATTTGGGGAATATCATCTTGTTGACATCTATATATTCATATATAATATTAATAAAATAAACTTGATTGTAATTTTTGTTGTTGATATGAATAATTTATGCACTGCACCTGATTATATAGTTGACTATTTATTTTTACCGATAGATAGAAATTTTACTGATAATATGCTATTGTTGATACAATAAATTTCTGCCTATTAATAACTGCATTTGATATGAACCTTTTATTACCATCATAAGGACATTAGATAAAAGTGGTATATATAGATGGTAAGGAGGGAGGTGGGGGGGGGGGGGTGATTCTTCTCGTGTAAGTGTCTTCCTTGTTTCCTTGATGTTTCTAATCAACAGATCTGAGTTGACGTCACTGCAACGGATGATGTCGCAATGTGATGGTCAAGTGATGATGACCATTTAGATTTGTTTGCTGAGTAAAGGAAGGCCCACATCATTGTTAATCTCGGTTCAGGAAGGTGTGAATTCTCTCTCTCTCTCTCTCTCTCTCTCTCTCTCTCTCTCTCTCTCTCTCTCTCTCTCTCTCTCTCTCTCTCTCTCTCTGAATAATAATAATAATAATAATAATAATAATAATAATAATAATAATAATAATAATAATAATAATAATAATAATAATAATAAGCATATTAAAACTTATAAAAAAAATCCTTCCCCTGATAATTAACATTATAATATCTTTATTTCAGTTTGCATAGGAGACCAGAAAGTTGTTCAGGAATAGAATAGAACTTCTAACGAAAAAGAGTCTGTCCAATAATTGTAACAGAGGGATTTTGTCGTCCTTTTTTGAAACTTAAATATTGTTCCAACACCAAATGTCATAGGTAGCTGAAGCTTTCTTATTAGGGTCATCTTTAGTTTTTGAATTCTTAAAGAGTCATCTTGATCTGTCTTGCATAAGCTTATTAGTTTGACTTTTTTCATAAACTTTCATGTTATTATTGGATTATATATTTTAATTTTTTATTTCAATTTTTTGTTTTAATGGATTTATGATAAATTAAATAAAGTTATTTGTTTCAATACGAATACAAACCCTAGTTCCGTAATCTTTTTTTTTTTTTTTTTTTTTTACCACGAAATTGAAGAAATATTTTGGGTCTGACAATATTGCATGGTTCCATCATGTTCCCACTCACCCTTGCTGCGTCGGAAACAGCAGCTTCATCATCACTTCGCTCTTTATTGGTGAGACGTCCAGACGTCCGTCAATGACGTCTGTTGTTCTTTATTTGCTTTCTCTTATCAATGATGAGTGTTAATCAAGTGAGCATGAGAATCTGCACCGGCCTTGAATTCCATCCCCTGAATGTAGATCTAGGGTTGGTGAATCCCTTAATAGAGATTTAGCTAGAATTAGTGCATGGTGCAAATTATGGGGTATGAAGTTGAATCCTAACAAAACTCAAAGTATGATTGTAAGTAGGTCAAGGACGGTGGCTCTTCAACATCCGGATCTCAGTATTGATAATGTTTCTTTAAATAATTATGACTCTTTCAAAATTTTAGGTGTGATTCTCGACAGTAAATTTACTTTTGAGAAACATATAAGGTCTGTGTCTTCTTCAATTGCACAAAAAATAGGCTTATTGAGAAAGTCTTTCAAGATTTTCGGTGATCAATCTATTCTGAAGAAGTGTTTTAAATCTTTCATTCTACCTTGTTTTGAGTATTGTTCTCCTGTCTGGTCTTCAGCTGCTGATTCTCATCTTAATTTGTTGGACAGAAACTTACGGTCTATTAAATTTCTTATTCCTGATCTAGATATTAATCTCTGGCACCGTCGTTCAACTAGTTCTTTATGCATGTTGCATAAGATTTTTCATAACTCTGACCATCCTTTACATTCAGATCTCCCTGGACAATTCTATCCTGTTCGTAATACTAGGCAGGCAGCTAATTCTAATAGCCAGGCCTTCTCCATCACAAGGCTCAATACTACGCAGTACTCTAGAAGTTTTATTCCAGCTGTTACCAAGTTGTGGAATGATCTTCCTAATCGGGTGGTTGAATCAGTAGAACTTCAAAAGTTCAAAGTTGGAGCAAATGCTTTTTGTTGACCAGGCGGACATGAGTCTTTTTATAGTTTATTTATGACATATTTGTTTTTGATGTTGTTAATAGTTTATATATGACATGTCTGTTTTGACGTTGTTACTTATTTTAGAATGATTTATTGTTAATTTGTTCTCTTCATTTATTAATTTCGTTATTTCCTTTCCTCACTGGGCTATTTTTCCCTGTTGGAGCCCCTAGGCTTATAGCATCTTTCTTTTCCAACTAGGGTTGTAGCTTGGATAGTAATAATAATAATAATAATAATAATAATAATAATAATAATACATATATATATATACATATATATATATATATATATATATATATATATATATATATATATATATATATATATATATATATATATACTGTATATATATATATATATATATATATATATATATATATATATATATATATATATATATATATATATATATATATATATATATATATTTAAAAAGGGGATATATTTCTGTTTTTTTATTGGGAAGTTCCTTTTTAATGTAAATTGAATTATTACACACCAAAATATACCTTGGAAGTTCTGTATATTATCGATAGTATTTAATAAAACCCCATCCATACAAGTTTTAGAAAACCTCCAGTTATACATCGGATAAGAATATAAGGAGGTAAGGGTATGTAGAGATGTGAACCTATTATGGTTCCCATTAAAAAATCATAAAAAAAACTATTGACAGTATATAAGACCTGAATAAAAGGATATTAACATTTATGCGCTAATTACGAAATACAACACAAGTAGACGATTTACAGAGAGAGAGAGAGAGAGAGAGAGAGAGAGAGAGAGAGAGAGAGAGAGAGAGAGAGAGAGAGAGAGAGAGAGAGAGAGAGAGAAGGCAACTTTAGCTTACGGTTGATAATTTCTAGTTATCAGGAAAGCGGGAACCATGAGAAATGAGGATTAAAAGGAATTATATGTTAATCAAGTAGAAACCTATGAGCAAAGATGATTGATTCTACTGATATTTCTTTGAAAACATCTCATTTCCAAAAGTCCTCAGAAATGAAACAGAACTGATATGGAATCTAAGCTTCCAAAACTGAGCATCCGGCCAATTAATTGTGTCGAAATAAAACTCCTATCTTCAGTCAAGATACTATGCAGGCCAGACTTGCTTATGGCATATATTGATCACATTTGGAAACGGTTAATAAGTGAATGCTATTACCCGTCATTAAGGTTATGTATTCTACTCTTCGGTAATTTTCATTACTTCTTAATATGGGTTGATGCTTCCGAAAAATAGCAATAGTTTCTTTTCTTTTAATTCTTTGATCGTTTGGGTTTTTTTAGGAACTGCATTCAATCTTTTTCCTCTCACATTATCGTAAATGAGCTCTTTATATATTTTTTTTTTTTTGGGAAACAATTGGATCTTAATTTTTTTAATCATACTAATCTACTGTTCTAGTCAAGGGATTTAGATTAATTTGTGAAAGAAATTCTACTCTGCACCGACGATCTGTTCCATGCCTCTCATAGTAAATAAGGAAGTAATTGTAAAACATAGACTCAGAATTGAGATCTACTTGTCAAATTGTATTCGAGCCTTTATTTATATGCATCATAAATTAATATTTATATAGCTATTGGCATTTGCTATCATTCATGTCATCAGACAGAATTTTTTTTTTTTCAAGAAACCGGATAAGATAAACAAGAGCTCTTGACACAATCCCTTAGTGTAATTAAGTAAAATTTACATTTGTTTATCTTTACTAACGTATAAATAGGGTTACAGTTCGGTAGATATCAGTTATATTAATTATAGAAAATAAAAAATGTTGTGGAAGTTCATGGAATCATCTGTTTACTTGGGCGTATGTTAGAATTATAATTATGTTTTCCTTTTGAACCAATATAACAGATTACAGTTCAACAGTTAATAAGTTATCATAGATATATATATATTGATACGGCCTCAATGAGTTTACCTAACTGTCTCTTTTCCTGCGCCATCTCTCTAAGCTCATTCCAGTTCTCAGATCCAGCCTCACTTAGCAGCCTCCATTCTCGTAAATCCTTGATAAAGTCATCTTCCCTCCTCGAAATATGCCCCATTCATCTCCATCTTGATAATCTAACTATATTGTTCATATTTTGGACCCCTGCCACCTCACGAATGGCCCCGTTTGTTTTATGTTGCAGCCATTTAAATCCGCCAAATCCTTCTCCAGTCTTTATCCAAAAAGGCAGGGAATGTAGCATCTGTTAACACAATGCTTTTCCAAGACTGATGCCCGTAAGTTCATTTGGATCTTACAAGTGAAATTTGTATCTTGATTTTGCTGTGAACTGATATTCAGTTAGACTTCAAAACATTTTTTTTTTTTTTGTGCTCATTGCTTATACTGTCCTCCCTATGTTCCCCTTGATTTTTGTAAATAGTGATGATTTGCTAGAAAATACTTGAAATAGTTTGAGTTGGCCAATATGACCCCTCGGTTACGGTAGTAATCAGTCACTGCTGTTAGATAGGTCTTTCTCAGGCTGCTAACTAATCCAAACTTTCTCCCCAAAAATTAAATTTCTTCCTTTCAGCCATTTTTGAAGCAATTAGAACTATATCATCTGTGCATTTGAAATCACACATTCCCCTGTCCCCTTTCCATTTAATGTCATTATCTATTCTTTGCATTACATTGTTCATAATGAACAGTAAAGTGGACAGAATTCCACTTTCTAGTATCCCAGTCTTGACTACAAATCAATATGTAATAATACCACTAGCAATGACCCAACAAAAGGTTCCACTCTGCATATGCATAAGGCGGTTTGCAGTATTGTCTGGAATCCCATAGTGGCTCAAAATCTTTTTTTAAAATACTACGCAAACTATCATAAATTGCTCTTCAAAATCCACAAAGCATAAAACAAGAGAAGATTTTAGCTAATTAAACTTTTGAGCCATATATCGTAATAAAAGTTTTATTTTCCTATCCACAACGCTTTCTGAAACCTGATTGTTCTTTTCCAAGTAATAGTGATAAAAACAATATCTTTAATATTTTTAATTGAAATTACATTTCCGAAAGTCTTTGAATAAAAGTCTTTGAATAACTTTGAATAAAAGAAAAACGTCTGATCCTCAGTATTAACTGGTCCACTACAGGACAAATGCCTTGGACATGTGTTCTTATTGGGATCTGCTTGTGGCTTTTCTATTCTAATCTAGATCTTTAAATTTCCATATGTAGTCATCCTTACTTATTATCTTTCTTTCTCTGCCTCTCATATATAATAGTATAACAACACACACACACATGTATATATATATATATATATATATATATATATATATATATATGAATATATATATATATATATATATATATATATATATATATATATATATATATATATATATATATATATATATATACATATATGTGTATATATAAAATATATACATATATATATGTATATATATATATATATATATATATATATGTGTGTGTGTGTGTGTGTGTTTGTATGTATATATATATACATATATATATGTATATATATACATATACATATATATATATATTTATATATATATATATATATATATATATATATATATATATATATATATATGTATGTATGTATGTATATATATATATATATATATATATATATATATATATATATATATATATATATTACAGTCAATATCTAAATCCAGGCAATTTGTAAAGTGACTGAACTTTTCAGGCAATATGTGATTTGCCTGGTTCACCCAGTCAATTTACAAATCAGCTAAAAAGAGCAGACAATTTATAAAGTGACTAAAATTTTAATAGACTTTCTTGTCATATTGACTGAAATGAACCCCGGTATGGATATTCCAGACTTCTAAAATGTCGAGCTAAAAACAACTTCAACTTACTCCACATTATCCATAACATTTGTAACGTTTCCAGAATGCTCCAATGACTGGCCGTTCTTTCCCAAGACAGCCTCTGCATAGTTTATAAGGCTTCCAGAAGGCTCCAATGACTGATAGTTCTCTCAAGAGACATCCTCTTCATTGTTTATAATGCTGACAGAAGGCTCATTGACTGATACTTCTCTCACGAAACAGCTCCTGTATTGTTTATTATGCTTCCAAAAGGCACAAATGATTGATAGATCTCTCATGAGACAGCCTCTGAATTGTTTATAACCCTTCCAGAAGGCTCATTGACTAATAGATCTGTCATGAGACAGCGTCTGCATTATTTATAACGCTTCCAGAAGGCTTAAATGACTGATAGTTCTGTCATGAGACAGCCTCTGTATAGGTTATAATGGTACCAGAAGGCTAAAATGACATAGCTCTCTTCTGATACTACCTCTGCATTGTTTATAACGCTTCCAGAAGGCTCAAATGACTAACAGGTCTCTCATAAGACAACCTCTGCATTGCCTATAACGCTTCCAGAAAGCTCGAATGAATAATAGCTCTCACATTCATCAGCCTCTGCATTGTTTCTAACGCTTCCAGAAAGCTCTAATGACTCAGATCTCTCATGAGATAGTCTTCACAATGTTTAAAACACTTCCAGATGGCTCAAATGACTGATACTTCTCTCCTGAGAGTCTCTGCATTGTTTCAAACACTTCCAGATGGCTCAAATGACTGATACTTCTCTCCTGAGAGTCTCTGCATTGTTTAAAACACTTCCAGATGGCTCAAATGATTGATAGCTCTCTCGTGACACAGCCTCTGCATTGTTTATAACGCTTACAGAAGACTCAAATGACTGATACTTCTCTCCTGAGAGTCTCTGCATTGTTTAAAACACTTCCAGATGGCTCAAATGATTGATAGCTCTCTCGTGACACAGCCTCTGCATTGTTTATAACGCTTACATAAGGCTCAAATGACTGATAGTTCTCTCTTGAGACAGCCACTGCATTGTTTATACCACTTCCAGAAGGCTCAAATGACTGATACTTCTCTCCTGAGAGTCTCTGCATTGTTTAAAACACTTCCAGATGGCTCAAATGATTGATAGCTCTCTCGTGACACAGCCTCTGCATTGTTTATAACGCTTACATAAGGCTCAAATGACTGATAGTTCTCTCTTGAGACAGCCACTGCATTGTTTATACCACTTCCAGAAGACTCAAATGACTGATACTTCTCTCCTGAGAGTCTCTGCATTGTTTAAAACACTTCCAGATGGCTCAAATGATTGATAGCTCTCTCGTGACACAGCCTCTGCATTGTTTATAACGCTTACATAAGGCTCAAATGACTGATAGTTCTCTCGTGACACAGCCTCTGCATTGTTTATAACGCTTACAGAAGACTCAAATGACTGATACTTCTCTCCTGAGAGTCTCTGCATTGTTTAAAACACTTCCAGATGGCTCAAATGATTGATAGCTCTCTCGTGACACAGCCTCTGCATTGTTTATAACGCTTACAGATGGCTCAAATGACTGATAGTTCTCTCTTGAGACAGCCACTGCATTGTTTATACCACTTCCAGAAGGCTCAAATGACTGATAGTTCTCTCATAAGACAGACTATTGTTATAAAACATTCAAGAATTCTCAAATGATATAGTTTTCTCTAGAGACAGCCACTGCATTGTTTTTAACGCTTACAAAATGATAAAATTTTTAATAGTTTTCTCATGAGACAGACTGTATTTTTTATAACGCTTCCAGAAGGCTCAAATGACATTGTTTTATCCTGAGACACCCTGTGCATTGTTTATGACGCTTACAAAACGCTCAAACGACGGATAGATCTTTCTTGTGAAAGTTTCTGCATTGTTTATAACACTTCCTGGAGGGTCAAAGGACATGGGTCTCTGTTGAGGCAGCCTTTGCATTGTTTATAACGCTTCCAGAAAGTTCAAATGACTAATAGTTCTCTCATGACACAGCTTCTGTATTGTTCATAATGCTTTCAAATGGTAAAATGTCTCATATTTTTTTCTCAGGAGACAGGCTGTGTATTTTTTATAATTCTTCCAGAAGGCTTAATTGACTGACAGTTCTCTCACGAGACAGCTTCAGCCTTATTTATAACGATTGCAGAAGGATCAAATTACTGAGAGTTTTCTCCCGAGACAGACTGCATTATCTATAACGCTTCCAGAAGGTTCAAAGCTCTGATATATATATATATATATATATATATATATATATATATATATATATATATATATATATATATATATATATATATATGTGGGTGTTTTGAAGGTATATATATAAATATATATATATATATATATATATTTATATTTATATATATATAGATATATATATATATATACATATATATGTATGTATATATATACATATATATATATATATATATATATATATATATATATATATATATATATATGTATATATATAAATATATATATATATATATATATATATATATATATGTATATATATATAGATAAATATATATATATATATATATATATATATACATATATATACATATATATATATATATATATATATATATATATATATATATATATCTATATATATATATTTATCTATATATATAAATATATATATATATACATACATATATATATATATATATATATATATATATATATATATATATATATATATATATATATATATATACATATATATATATATATATATATATATATATATATATATATATATATATATATTTATATATATATACATACATATATATATATATATATATATATATATATATATATATATATATACATATATATTTATATATATATACATATATATCTATATCTATATATATATATATATATATATATATATATATATATATATATAAATATATATATGGTTATTTTCCGTCGACTCTAGCATCCCCTTGAGGAAAAACAATACATATGGATCATGTTCGATGACACTGGCTCTCTCTGTCGCAATGAAATCCCTAAAAGGAAAGAAAAGGATAAGTTAACAGCTCATTGACACATGAGCTGGATACCCTTTACCCTACAGCATCATCTGAATACCAGGAACACCCCCCCCCCCACTAACGCCCAACCGTCTTGAGCATGTAGAGAGTAACTACAATAATTATTTAAGTATCAGATTTCTGAATACCCTGGCCAACACAATGTCTCTCTGTTGCCACTTAACAGTAAGAAAAAAATAATATTCCAGTCTTGCCTGTGATTAAAGCCTCTGATCTTCAAAGAAAGAATGCTTCTATATTTCTTTATGCCCTGAATAGTCTGGCTTATTCCTTATAATAGAGCGGATACAAACCATGTTTGCCAAAATCGTGCACTTTGTTGTAAAGGCATGAAACGTGGCATGCTGATACACTACACCAATGTAAGAAAATTCAGATTTTTTTTTTTTTGAATATCGTCCGCTCGTGAGATTTTGCTTCCATAACCTCCATATTTCTAGATATAATATACCTACAGACATGATGTTGGTGTCTATTAGTGGGTTTTTAAGGTTAGATAGTCAAATTCTCAAACAGAAAACTCTTGCAACAATTGTTAATTGGCTTTAATAAGATGATCAGTATTTTAGGCCACCAAAATTAAAAAAAAGAATGCCATTCAGCTATAAATTTAAACTGCACTTTTTATATATTTTCAACTATGCTTTATATTTTTTTATCAGAATAAAATTTCATTAAAAGTGAAGCTAGTCAACACAGAGACTGAATCCTCGTCACGTGATTGTGACAATGTCCCAAGAAGATGATTTTATGGTGGCTATGATTTGTCATTCACTTTATGTCCTAAAGAAAGTAATTAACCAATTCAAGCAGTTGCAAAGGGCATTCGACATATGCAGAAGGGTAGTTTTTCATAATGTTTAGAGTATTAAATAATAAGTCGGCTACTTTAAAATCCTTGGGTGATTTACTAGATATCAGAGGTTGGACATCCTGGCTTGTACAGGCAGGGGTGGCTTCTTCAGGTAGGGCTCACACTCCCTTATCTGTATATCAAATCCCCAGGACATGAAGAGCACACCAGCTTGAGCATTGCATAATGCTCTGCAGAAAGCGTATACATATGCAGTCGCTGTGGAAGTGAGCAGTGACAAACAGTCTCTGGAGGAGTGGTGCACTCTACAACAGGAATCCCAACAAATGTTCTGCTTCTGGTTTAATGTCTTTCCACTATAGATGACTGTTCTGGTGTTTGTCCATTTAATCAGCATTGCATATTTCCACCTGACTGTTCACTCCTTCACAATGCTGGTTCCTTACTTTTTCACCTTTGACCACTACAAGTCATGATGATGTTTCCTCACTGGCACCCTAAGTTGAATTCTTGAAAGGATCTTTCATCGTAAAGAAAACAAGTGATGCCTTTTCCTGAATTTCGATAGACCAAACCTATGGACAAACGAATGTTATGCTAGAAGAAAACGGTGGAGTTGTGTGGCTAACAGAATCAGAAACTGCTTTTCAGAGATGAATGGTCACTGGTCCAGAGATGGCATGTATTATCGGTGATTTTAAGATGTCTGTTGTAACGGCAAAGGCCCTAGTAGACACTTCTCATCAAGAACAATAACCTAGAATACAGGAAGCGTTTCTGAATTAGGTAGAATTACTACTCCATACTATATGACAATGGAAATCCATTTTTTTTTTCGAAAGGATTGGAGATCTACTTGTATTAGACCGGAGAGATGCTGTGAACCATTCAGCTGTGCATGCACTGAGAATGTTTGAGGTCTTGGCTGGGAGCAGTATGCCACCTCTGTAAAGCGAAGGCTTGTTGAGAAAATCATAGCTCTGTAAGAGATAATTAAAAAGAACAATATTGTTATCTTTAGCACATCAAAGACAAGAAAAAAAAAATAAAGAACATGACCGGCTATCATCATTGTAGATTGACCTAACTGTTTTCACGTTTGTATATAGCCTGCCATGTCCAAATTGGAAGACTTTTTCAGGTATAAAACCTTAATTGTCCTCCTGCATTATCTGATGCTGGCAAGATCAGATCTGGAACTAAATC
>NC_090756.1:73383087-73385587 GCF_036898095.1 Palaemon carinicauda
TTTACTCATATGAACCACGAACGAACAGACAGACATACAAACATACCCCTATCAAAACCTATCACTCGCCTCAACGTAGTTGGCGAAGAAGATAAAAAGGATTGTAATAGTACAACCTCAATCTTCACCAGGGAGTTGCCCAATATTATGTTTCTTGTAATTTTCTTACCTGATTTTAAATTGCCTTTACTTTTTTTTTTTCGTTTCTGACCTTGTTTGTACTTGGCATTTGATTTAAGGTAACGATGGTGGAGATGAGTTGATTTCAATCTTAAGAAAAATTATCCCGAATTCAACAGGTATAATTGCAGGAGAATTGTCTTCAATTTATATCTCTCTTCGTGGTTAAGTGCTATGTCATTGTCATACAAGTTTCCTGGACCAAAGTTTGATTCTCCGGCTGACCAGAAGCTATTGTCCTTAGGTTGATTCCCCCTTGGGTCTCTGATCCGTGGCATAAAAGAGAATCCAGATATTAAGGTATTAGGATGTATGGATTATTTGGAAATGAAAACCACGTCTAAATGTTTAAAATTCATCATTAATCAAATGCCAAATACAAACATACCAACTAGCTACATTGGTTGTGATGGGTTGATTTAAATCTTAAGTAAAAAAAAAATATGCATTCGACAAGAATATTTGCAGGAGAAACTTCATCGACTTTTATCTCTCTTCGTGACTTATGTATATTCACAAGACACAAGATCCTAAATAATGGATAAATCCCCAGCAAGTCCATCCATTATCCTTGAACCCTGGGATATCCCAATGTTGTAAAACCATCGGACCACTTAATCCTGTGACGTCATGGGGTCTTTAAGGGTAATTGCTTCCCCTTCAGACAAGCGTATCAGTTCTTCTTCTTCTGCTTCTTCTTCTTCTTCTTCTTTTTCTCTCTTTTTCTTCTTCTTCTTCTTCTTCTTCTAAGAGTGTTTTAGGACAGATATATAGACATATAGGTGTATGTTCATATATATGCACAGTATATATATATATATATATATATATATATTATATATATATATATATATATATATATATATATATATATATATATACAGTGGAACCTCTACACACGAACGTATCTACATCCGAATTTTCCAACATCCGAAGTAAAATTCGAGCAAATTTTTTTACTCTACACCCAAATTTTATTTCGACACACGAAGTAGCAATTTTCGTCGTACCGGTTGTATCCGAATTTTTCGACACGCGAAGTACAATTCGAACACGTTCCGACTCTACACCCGAATGTTTTTTTCGACACCCGAAGTAAACAATACTCGTACGCGTAGTCGGTGCTCATAGCGCCTGAAGTGTTTTTTATTTCCGCCGATAGAAGGCAGCACATCGACCTCGGAGGGACGCTCAATTAGCGGGGCTTGGGTCAGTCCTCTGTTCTCGTCGGCTTCTTGCGGTTGTGCTCTTTGCGTTCTGATATTAACTGTGAATTAATCGTGATTTTTTACGTGCATCCATTAATGATAATTTACGTAAATCATGGGTCCAAAAAGGCTTAGTTTTGCCAGTGGTAGTGGTAGTGGTGAGAAAAGGAAGAAGGAAATGCTTTCTATAGAAATTAAGCAGGAAATTATTGAAAAACATGAGCGTGGCATCCGCGTGAGTGAACTTGCTAAACAGTATGGCCGTAATATGTCGACGATCTCGACAATCCTTAAACAGAAGAAAGCTATTAAAGCAGTGAAACCTTCTAAGGGGATCACTATAATTTCCAAACGCCGTACCCCTATCATAGAAGAGATGGAACGACTTCTACTAGTGTGGATTAAGGATAGAGAGATCGTTGGCGACACCATCACCGAAACCGTTATCTGCGAGAAGGCGCACGCCATCTTCACGGACTTGAAGGAGGAGAGCTCTGGGGGTGATGCTGGGGAGAGTTCAACAGAGCCTTCCTCAGATGATTTCAAGGCATCTCGTGGCTGGTTCGAGAAATTTAAGAAACGGTCCGGGATTCATTCAGTTGTTCGCCACGGAGAGGCTGCTAGTGCGGACACAAAGGCTGCAACTGACTTTGTTAAGAAATTCGAAAATATCGTAAAGGAAGAAGGCTACGTAGAGCAGCAGGTGTTCAATTGTGATGAAACCAGGCTGTTTTGGAAGAAGATGCCGAGTCGAACCTACATCACTGCTGAAGAGAAGAAATTGCCTGGGCATAAGCCAATGAAGGATCGGTTGACTCTTGCTCTATGTGCCAACGCTAGCGGGGACTTTAAAGTCAAGCCCTTGCTTGTTTACCATTCGGAGAACCCTAGGGCCTTTAAAGCACACAACGTCGATAAGGATCAGCTTCATGTTTTCTGTCGATCCAACTCGAAGGCCTGGGTCACTAGGCAATTCTTTGTGCAATGGGTAAACCAAGTTTTCGGTCCTTCTGTGAAGAAGTATCTTCATGAGCAGAAATTGCCTTTAAAGTGCCTGCTATGCCTTGACAATGCACCCGCTCACCCCCCCCCCCCCGGACTTGAAGATGATA
>NC_090756.1:73398087-73400587 GCF_036898095.1 Palaemon carinicauda
GTTAGTGGATCGTTTCTAAGTATTATTGCAGGAAATGTAACCAAAGTGTTGGCCTTTTACTTTCAAGTTGAAATCCTATGATCTGTAGTTTGCTTTTAAAAAGTGTATTTATTTGGTCAATCACTCATAGCCCTTAATGGGAGATCTGTGTTTGATGAATACTATTTCAGAGATCTTGACCGAGTTAATGTCTATTTAGCAGAATCAACAGTCCATGTAATTACTTTTCATAGATTTAGATGATATTATCTGTTACTGTTTTATCATTACTCACTATCTATACTTGAAACTGAACTATTTTAAACTATGTTTACACAAGTAGTTCCTCGTAACCAATAACAACACATCATGATTCTCAGTGTATGGGGGAAAATATTATGAGGATGTGTTTTTAGAGAGATTGCAACTGTTGCTAAGAGTTTGGCGTGGAGATGATGCTTCCTCTTTAGTGAGATAAGGTTTGTGTAATCTTGCTCCTATAGATCATACCTCACTCTATCGTGAGTAAGGCTTTCCAGGTTACTTTATATAGGCTTTTTGCTTGTTCTAAGATATAATTTCTGTTTTTATGTTAATAACTCACAAATATAACATATCATGCACATATTAAATTGAGTTAATCCTAACATCAGACTTTCCTTTTTAAAAGTATAAATACTATATATTATGATAAAAGCATTTGCTCCAACTCTGAACTTATGAAGTTTTACTGATTCAACTACCCGATTAGGAAGATCATTAAACAACTTGGTAACAGCTGGAATAAAACTTCTAGAGTACTGCGTAGTATTGAGCCTCATGATGGAGAAGGCCTGGCTATTAGAATTAGCTGCCTGCCTAGTATTACGAACAGGATAGAATTGTCCAGGGAGATCTGAATGTAAAGGATGGTCAGAGTTATGAAAAATCTTATGCAACATGCATAATGTACTAATAGAACGACGGTGCCAGAGATTAATATCTAGATCAGGAATAAGAAATTTAATAGACCGTAAGTTTCTGTCCAACAAATTAAGATGAGAATCAGCAGCTTAACACCAGACAGGAGAACAATACTCAAAACAAGGTCGAATGAAAGATTTAAAACACTTTTTCAAAATAGATTGATCACCGAAAATCATAAAAGACTTTCTCAATAAGCCAATTTTTTGTGTAATTGAAGAAGACACAGACCTTATATGTTCCTCAAAAGTAAATTTGCTGTCGAGAATCACACCTAAAATTTTGAAAGAGTCATACAAATTTAAAGAAACATTATCAATACTGAGATCCGGATGTTGAGGAGCCACCGTCCTTGACCTACTTACAATCATACTTTGAGTTTTGTTAGGATTCAACTTCATACCCTATAATTTGCACCATGCACTAATTTTAGCTAAATCTCTATTAATGGATTCTCTAACCCCAGATCTACATTCCGGGGATGGAATTGATGCAAAGAGGAGCATCATCTGGATAAGCAACAAGCTTGTTTTCTAGGCCAAACCACATGTCATGTGTATATAGTATGAAAAGTAATGGGCCAAGAACACTACCCTGTAGAACACCGGATATCACATTCCTATACTCACTATGGTGCCCATCAACAAGAACTCTTTGAGATCTATCACTTAAAAAATCAATAATAATGCTAAGAAACGACCCACCCACTCCCAACTGTTTCAGTTTGAAAACAAGGGCCTCATAATTAACACGGTCAAAGGCAGCACTAAAATCAAGGCCAATCATACGAACTTCCTGACCATAATCAAGGGATTTCTGTACAGTATTGGAGATTGTAAGAAGGGCATCACATGCTCCAAGGCCTTTACGAAAACCAAATTGCAAACTAGGGAGTAGATGATTACCTTCAGCAAACCTATTAAGACGTTTTGCCAGAATACGTTAAAAAACTTTAGATAATATGGGAGTTATGGAAATTGGGCGGTAATCAGTAGGACTTGAGCTGCCACAAACACATTTACATAGAGGAGTAACATTACCAATTCTCCAACAAGTGCTAAAAGTTCCTCTTCTTGCTAACTTGCGCAAAATAACAGATAACTTTGGAGCTAAGAAATCTGCTGTCTTTATAAAAAACAAAGGAAAAATACCATTTGGGTCTACACCTCCATAAGCATCAAGGTCCATCAACAGAGCTTTAATCTCACGAGATCGAAAAGCTAAACTAGTTAGTTTAGCCTCAGGAAAACAGGAATGAGGAAGTTCAGGTTTTTCATTACTCTGTTTACTGTCAAAAACATCAGCCAAAAGGGTTGCCTTTTCCTTTGGACAGTGAGTGACTGAGCCATCTGGTTAAGTAAAGGAGGAACTGTTGCATCTTCACCAAAGAGTACAGATTTAAGGGTAGACTACCATTTATGTTTCTGAGTTGTACTAGAAAGGGTTTCTTTTATGGTTAAATTGTACTCCTTTTCAGTTGAGGTATAAACTCTCTGAGCAAAAGCTCGAAGCTGAGTATAGTTGTTCCAGGTCGAATCTGATCTGTTACCCTTCCAAA
>NC_090756.1:73408087-73428087 GCF_036898095.1 Palaemon carinicauda
AAGCATATGCATAATCAATTGGATAAGCTTAAGCATAAGGGTATGCATAAGATCAAGAAAAAGCATAAGTTTCAGCACAAGCTTAAGCTTATTCTCATGCTTAATATTATATTTATGCTCATGTTCATGCTTAAGCTTAAGCTTCAGCTGAAGATTATGCTTATGATTTTGCTTTAACTAATGCTTATGCTTATGCTTATGTTTATGCTTAAGCTTATGCTTATCCTTATGCTTATGTTTATGCTCAAGATTTAGTTCAAGCTCAAGCTTAATCATGAGCATAAGAAGAAGCATAAGCATGAGCATTAACATAACCTAAAATATAAGCATTAGAGTAAACATGAGTATGAGTTTAAGCATTAGCATGAACATAAGCATAAGCATAAGTTAAAGCATAGATATAAGCATACACATAGGATCAAGAGTAAGCATAAGCTTTAGCATAAGCATATACCGCATTACCTAAAGCTGAAGCTTATGCTTAAAAGCTTAAGATTAAAAGCTTAAGCTCAAAAGCTTAAAGATAAAAGCTTGAGCTTCACCTTAAAAGCTTAAGCTTAAAAGCTGAAGTTTAAGAGCTTAAACTCAATATCTTAGGGTTAAAAGCTTAAGGTTAAAAGCTTAAGCCTTCAAGCATAAGCTTAATAGCTTAAGCTTGAGCCTTCAAGCTTAAGCTTAATAGCTTGAACTTAAGCATAAAAGCTTAAGCTTAAAAGCTCAACCTTAAAAGTTCAAGCTAAAAACTTCAAGTTTAAAAGCTCAATCTAAAAAGCTTATCCTTGAAAGCTTAAGGTCAAAAGCTTAAGCTTAAAAGCTTGAGCTTAAAAGCTTGAGCTTAAAAGCTTAAGCCTAAAAGCTTAAGCTTAAAAGCTTAAACTTAAGATTAATAGCTTCAGCTTGAATGCTTAAGCCCAGAATCCTAAGTTCGAAAGCTTAGGCTTAAAAGATTAAGCTTAAGATGGAAGGCTTAAGCCTAAATTAACAACACTTCAAGAGGGCATAAATCAATGTCTTCACCTCAGCTTTCATTTACTGCACAGAATGTATATATATATATATATATATATATATATATATATATATATATATATGTAAATGTATAAAAATTTAAATATATATATATATATATATATATATATATATATATATATATATATATATATATATATATATATATATATATATACTGTATACATGTATCTATCTATCTATCTATCTATCTATCTAACTATATATATATATATATATATATATATATATATATATATATATATATATATATATATATATATATATATATATATATATATATATATATATATATATATATATATGTATTCAGCCAAGGCCACAGGAAAAATAAAATAAGGCGTACCGAGGGCTTTCGTGTTATTTCAACACATTTTCGAGGTATAATGCTAAAAACACTGAGAACATCTAAGAAAGTAAAGTGAAAAAATTGAAACCAAGTATTCAAAGTCCGGTTAAAACTAGTACAGCAGATACAGAACAGTTCAACGGGTGATTAAAAAGTAACAATCTTACAAATCTCGTTAACAACAAATGGGTCCAGTTTGTACATACCCTGGCTTACATTCATTAAGTCACTGTGATATTTGATAAAAGCAGATTCAATTATATTTCAACGAGTTATATTATTACAATATAAAACAACTTTTGCCCCTTCCTAATATCCTGATATAGACTTTATTATAATACACGCATTTCAGTCCTTAATAGCAATTTTAATCACTAATCATTACTTATAATAAATTTGAAAAATTACGCTGTCCCTAAATCTCACAGACTTCGTGACTCCTGAAAGCCCTGAGGCGCCTCCCGCGGCTCACAAAGTCAACAATAGATATAATGCAATGAAAAGAATATGTTCTTTAAATAAAGGAGCCTCGGCAGTTATTCCATTGTATCCAGGGGCTTTCCATCTCTTTAGTCTTTTTTTGGGATACCTTTGACTTCAAACACACTGAATTCATTCATGGGCACATCAAGGTCTTCATCGTCTCACCTCACAAGAAAGTAATTCAAATATCTGTTCCCAAGAAAGTAATTTAAGTATCTGACCTCACGAGAAGATGAATTATAAGTATCTGACCTCACAAGAAAATAAAATTTTAAGTTTCTGACATCACAAGAAAATAAAGGTTAAGTATCTGGCCTCACAAGAAAGTACTTTGAGTATCTGACCTTACAAGAAAATAAAGTATACGCATCAGATCTCGCAAGAAAAAAATATTCTAGTATCTGACTTCACATGAAATTAAGTATAAGTTAGTGATCTTACGCGAGAATAAAGTATCATATTTTGTCTTTGAAAAGACATCGTACAATGACACGTAGTCTAACGTCGGTCCAAACACAGTGCAGACTAAGGTCATAATTGTGACCACTGCGAATGTTTTAGCATCGTAATTGGTCATAATCAGCAATGGGTGACTAGGTCTATGCATGATGCCTAGGTTAGGTTAGGTAAGGAATGAGAGGCCTCCGATATCTTCGGTCGGTTAGGCTTATGTTTGCATTTCTGTAATTTTTCTTGTTCAGTTTTCTTATCTTTCGAAATATACTTCTAACTTTGCTCAGAGAGAATGGAGAATCGCTGTTCTCACAATGAAGTAAAAAGACTAGGTGTTACTCTTTCTAATATACTTCTACTGTACAGTAACTGTTCTCACAATAAAGTAACAGTATAGCTTCTAATAGTCTACTGTACTTGCCATAATAGTTGAGGAGTTTTAGAAAGCCTATAAAGTTAGGCCTACTTTAGGTTTATTTTTTGCCTAGAAGTCGCTGCAGGCCTTGACGACTTTTTGATTGCCAGCGGTGTGCTATTATTAACTTCAATAGCATTTTGCATGGAATTGTTTTGTCATAACTGAAGGCTATTTGTGTAAATGCTTTTATTAGTACCCAGATTATAAACGATATCTTTGGATAGTCGTTCTGGGGGTTAGAACCCGTGATACCTGACGGTAATTCTCTTATAATATCAATCGCAGAGATATTATAGAGTAGGAAGCTGCCGGAGGGAACTTCCATCAGGACGACATGGTCATCTCACCCCAAAATAGATTTTCCTAAGTCAAAATCCCTTTTTGAATAGAGAATTGTACATAGTTCAGTGACCAGCAGTGTTCCAAGTCGCGGAGTGGTGTGGTGTCTCGTACTAAACCAACCGAGTAATTCAAATTAAAAAATTTCCAGTTATAAAAAAGAATAGATATTTATTAAAAAATAATTTGACAAAAGAATAAAATTAATAATTTAAGTATTTATCGTTTTATTAGCTTTATATGACATAAACATATTACTTTCTGCAGTTCATTGTAATAGTATGTAAAAAAATCAATTTATTATATCAGTAAATATATTCTATATTCACGTTTCAGTAGAATATCTTTGAAAAGGAAAGAGTATTTATTACTCCTCCTTATAGTAATGGATGAGATAGAAGTGCAGTAATTTTACATTCATTCATCCCTGTACACCTAGGTTGATATGATTGTCTTAGTGGACTCTGGAATCTAAAGTCTACACTGAATCACTGGGTTTAGTAGAAGAGAAATTATAGCCATCGCTGCCTGTAAAATCAAAGCTATAGAATTTGTAATTATACTTCATTTTCACGCCACTTGCACCAACAGTATAGTTTTCCATTTGGTTATCATGTGTATATTATGCACAGTCAGCCCTCTTTTTACGCGAGATCTCACTTCGCAATTTCACCTACACGCGGCAGAGATAACCGAAATACCTGTTGAATAATAAGCCACATTTGTAATTAAGGATTTTTAAGGAGCGAAGATTTCAAATCCCTTACACTGTACATACCTCACCCCATTTACCTCGTTCCCCACCCAGCTCATTTCACCTCACGCTGTATACTGTATATCCATTAACTGTAGTGGAAAATGACAGCTATATTTGAAATAAACCGAATTTTGATTAAATTGGTGATTCGCTTAATTGTATCGTATATTCTAAATAAAAACAGCAAATTATAATATTTTCCATTGTTATGTTTATACTTTCTAAAGCAAGTGATTAACCGTGCGTGGTCTGCCGTCGTTAACCTTAATTTTAGGATCAAAACTCCCTCATTATTAAGGTATGCTATTGAAGGATATTTCATATTTCCTAAGAGAAAGAATTATTGCTAAAATATTTGTTTTAGTTTATGAAATAAGCTGTATTTCTGTTTAAGAAAGTATGAAAACTGAACAATAGGTGAGTTTTAACAATGCTTACAACTTTACATCTTCGTCATTAATGAATATGTAAACATATCATCTCTTGGCAAAGATGTAAACAATCCTAGTTATCAAAATTAATGTTTTTGCTGTAATATTTTGAAATAATTCTTGTTTTTATTATCTCTTGCTTGCTAATGGTAGCACCGAAGCGGCTCAGGAATGTAGTCTGTGATGGAGAAAGTGCCCCATATGCCTAAGTCGAGGGTAGGGGGTTTGGGCACATTGACTGTGGCGATTATGTTGTTGACAGGAATTTCATCTTGGTCTTTGCGATGTTGTTGAGAGAGAGGTGGCTATATCTAGTGGCCTGGAGATTGGGTATCTGGAGACGACGACTTTGCGCTGCTGCTTGGCCGGATCTAGCAGCTCCAGTGAGCTTTCCTCCAGGAGGAAACTGACACTCACCTGATTCTTGGGGGTGAAAATGAGCTCCCCTTTGCACTTTGGTCGAATTGAGAAATTTGATTAGGCGTTGGCAGAAGTGAGGGCGACAACTTCGGCATAGGAAGGTTTTCAGTCGTTGGACTTGACCTTGAACTTGGGCAAAGGTGCAGCGACTGGCAGAGAGCTTGAAATTGTTGCAGTAGCTTCATCGAACAGCTGGGTGAGACATACTGTGCAGTTACAGTCACGGTGGTGAATCCCTTCAGAGTCGAGCGCGACATTTTCAGTGGGTTCCTCAGTTTTCCGCAGCAGAGGAAGGTGGGCTGGATGTCAGTTGGGCAGGAGCTGGGTTTGGAGTAGTTGCATTGGGTATTTCTTGGTCCAAGCTGGAGGCCGGTTGGTCCGATGAAGCCAGAGTTAGGCTAGAGGCAGGCTGTGGCTGGGAGAAGGCGAGTCTTCCAGGGAAAACTCAGCCTGCAATGGTTTGACATTGTTGGCACTGACACAGGCTATTGTAGACCTGGTCTTCTTCTGTTTGCTTGGAGGTGGGAACACAGCATCCCCATACCAGCCCTCATGCATGTGAATATGTTGTTCTCTAGCAGTTTTACCTGAAATATTTGGATTCCTCCTTGGGAAAATTCTGCTCTTGTAGAGGGGCAGGTCACTTCTCCTACGAGTCATGTTCGGGAAGAGTGCATCATGGAATAGAGTGCAATCATCACACCAACAATAGATCTGATAATGGCAGGTTTTGAAGTCCACCTCAATATTCAGTTTGATTATGAAATGACCCCATACATAATCTCTTGAATAAGAGTATCTGTGACATGGAATGCACCTTTCCTCGGAATCTGGTGGGCAGAAGCCCTGGCAGGGGAGGTCATTGGATTTGTAGATGGTATTACAGATGAATGTCGGGCTGTAAGAGCTCATGGTAGGCAAGGCAAGGGAGCCTGGTGTCCCCTGTGCCAGGTAAGCCGATTCTTGGGCAAGCTGAGACGTCCTTCCTCTTTGATTTCATTTAAGCACACAACTACAGTATATGATTATACTGAGCATATATGTAGTTAAGGCAATCCTTCCATACAAACAAAACAATTATTTGGTTGTTATTGTGCCATAACCAGAGAAAAGGATCCAATGTAGTACTGTCTGCCCAGTCAAAGGACCCAATATCTCTCTAGCGGTGGTATCTCCATGGGTGGCTGCTGTCATGGCCAATCTACTACCTATAAACACATTGAGAAATTCAAATATAGACAGTTTCAGATATAAAAAAATGAGGATTAATTTAAAAACTGTTTGAAAGAATAATGAAATTAATGATTGCATGAATTATAGTTTCATGAGCTTTATATAACATAGAATTGTTACTTTAAGGTTCAAAATCAGCTGTTATTTGTAACAATATATAATTAAACTTTGAATGGTCTTTTACGGGCCAACCAAGGGAAAGGCCCGTGCCAACAACAAGTGTTGGCTTTAATACCCCAACAACAATGAATGGTGAGTGTGCTACGGGCCAACCAAGGGAAAGGCCCGTGCCAACAACAAGTGTTGGCTTTAATACCCCAACAACAGAATGGTGAGTTATTGACTTGAAAAGCGATAGACAATTATCTATTAAAGGTAGAGTAAGTGAAGCTCTTCCTGATAATATTAATTATGAGAAAATTCTAGTACAGATGCCTTCATTGATACCTGTATGATACCTTAATTTCATGTCACTTGCATGAACCGTTTAGTTTTCCAACTGGTTATCTTGTTTATTACGCGTTCCTAACCATCACCTTTACTGCGAACTATTGGTCTTTTGACGTTTCCCCATCCAAAACCTCATCGCCCAATTGGATTCGGGGCCTTTGTATATCAGCGGCCAGTTCCTTATGCGTTCATTAAAAATGGACATAAACTAACCTAACCTACAAGCCGTGTTCGTACCTACTTGCCTAACTTGGGGGCTAACGCCTCCTTGTGACCCCCCTTACACTGCTGTATTCTAAGTTAGACATAATAATAAATACAGGTGGCTGTTATTATCCATACACCCCTTGGAGTGTCCATAATTTTTGTAATATGTAGGGAAGGATATCAATCGCAAATCGTGTCGCACCAGTACTGGGATCCACTGGTGTTGAAGAGGTCTGGATGTGTGCTGGTGGGTCCCAGTTCACCCAGTTCACAGTCGCAAAGGATGCGTCACATCACTTGCACTGGGTAGCGGCCGTACCGGCACGCTCACTAGTGGATGCAAGTCCTCGTTCATAAGGTGCTGTTCCCAGTCTTACCCCACAACAGTTTTTGCTCTTTTGTTGTTCCACTTGGGAGTTGTTCATCTGGGCTCTGGATGGCAGCATTTGGTGGATAGTATTCTCATTCACTCCAGTTTTCGAGACTATGTTGAGCTGACTCGCTCGAGTGCCCATGATCTGATCTAGGATTGGTCACAAAGCTTTTTCTGGACTTCAGTCTTCTTGACGAGGCCCTACGACTAAACAGGGTCGTCTCGTGTCATTTTCCCTACTATCATAATTACAGCCAAGATGTACAGATATTAATGAAAGTAACTGTACAATATCTGAAAATGTTTATATTTGAATTTCTCAATCGGTTTATAGGTACTGTAGTAGGTTGGCCACGGCACCAGCCACCAATTGAGATACTACCGCTAGAGAGATATTGGGTCCTTTGACTGGCCAGACAGTACTACATTGGATCCTTTTCTCTGGTTACGGCTCATTCTTCCTGTGCTTACACATACTCCGAATAGTCTGGCCTATTCTTTACACATTCTCCTCTATCCTCATACACCTGTTAATGCTGAAATTCCGAAACAAATCTTTTTTGCTCAAGGGGTTAAATACTGTGCTGTAATTCTTTAGTGGCTACTTTCCTCTTAAGGGTAAGGGTTGAAGAGATTTTTAAGCTATGGTAAAAACAGCTCTTCTAAAATCCTTCCCTTTTGAAAGCTATAAAGACCCTTTTTTTACCAAAACTTTACACAAAAGACTTTACTGGTTTACTAAGCCAGTTCCAAAAGCATTTCAGGATTTAACGCCTCTTAATATATTAGGCGAATTCATGAGATCGACCCAATCGTTAACCATCGAGATGATTTTTTCATTATCCTTCCAAAATACTCAACAGACTTTGCACAGCAAACCTTAACCTTTATTTTGACGCTATTTTTTTTTCTTTTTTTCATTCAAACACCCTTACAGTTTATTGGATGTATCCCAAAGTGCTTCCATAATGTTGAATAGGTTGTCCCTGATCACGCACAAATCCAATCACAGGATAAACCCACCATCTGTACTTCCAAAATTGTTCCCAATAATGTTCCATGTACGTAAGATTCATCAAAATCGTAAAAGATGGTTAATTATCTCCATTTACCAATTAAACCCCTAATTATTATTACCTGTCTGTTTCCTCATCATAACTACACTTTTTTTATGCTCATTTCATCAAAGGACATTAACTAAAGCCTTTAAAGTTAAAGTTTCTGCTTTAGAAAGTCCATTCTAAGGGAAGGTATTTTGAAGGGAATTGTACTGTTAGTTAAACTGGTTATATAGCCTGTGCCCCCCACCCCCAGGTCAAATAAAAACAATTCAAAGTACAAAGACCAGGTGTTAGTATTAACAAGTGATCCAAAACTATGGTTGCAGCTTAACCGTGTCTACTACTTCATCGACAAGCGAAAACATTCTGCCTGATTCGTACTCTGTATGTCCGTCTTACCCTCAAGCTCCCGCGTGTGACTTCGTTGTGATTACCGGGAAGAGTAAAACTTACTCTTCACCTTTTCAATCTACAGGCAGCCAATGCAAGAGCCCGTGTCCAGCGCAAGGCTTGACCATCTAACAAGCTAGCAAGCAATCACCTTTCAAAGAATATACTGTGTTTGCTCATTTTAAGACTCACTCGTAGATACACTTGTTATTGTGGGTGACGACAGACGTGAATACGAAGGATTCTCGTTTTCTATGTGAGTAGTAGGGAAGGTGACCCAACGATCTACAAACGGCACAGTGTAAAATCCGGACGTCGGATGCCGTCCGGGAGAATAGAAAACCCCTTGTATCACCGGTAAATGCGCCATAATACACCACTTTTTTGACACTGGTAATTTTCACTGATACTTTCTGTTATTTCCTGAATAAATGTTCGAAAAATATTGATTTATTTTCATGTTATTGAGAATAAACTCAATCGGACGTCAACATTACACTATGTACTAAGTGATATTCTCAATAACATGAAAATAAACCAATATTTTTTCGGAGATTTATTCAGAAAATAACAGAAAGTATCAGTGAACATTACCAGTCACAAAAAAGAGGTATATTTTCGCGTCTTTCCCGGTGATACGAGCGTTTTTCTATTCTCCCGGACGGCATCCGACGTCCGGATTTTACACTGTGCCTCTACAAACATACTAAAATATATTCCAACACTTTACCCAGATATGTAGAAACACACCTGGCTTGTGATCGTGTATCTTTCTCGGTCAGTCCATTCTCAATCTTACACGTAACACCGTTTTTTTGCGCTGAGAGCCTGTAAAGCTTTTTCGATTTAAAGGAATGGTTTTGTGTCAGATTTCTGCGTAAATAAACTTTTATGAACTGCAGAATTACAAGGGCGTCTGTTTCTGGCTGGATTGCCAGGCAATTTAGTCATCGCCTTAGGTTAACACACCAAATAGCCAACCATTAAAGCGTCCTTTCATTGACACTAATTAAGTCATTGTCCAAATTATGAGATAGTGGGCATGATCGGAAATTATGATCAATGGTCTGGGTATTATCACCACATTTGCAGGATTGGTCAGTTTTAAGGCCTCATTTGATTAGGTTTTCACCTGTTCTGGCCACTCCAGCTCTAACTCTGTTGAGGCCACACCAATAACATTTGGGAAAAAAATGCCACGTCAGCAATTTCTTCATTGCGATCCTGCAATACGCTGTTGTGAGGGAGGGGGGTGTTAGTCTCCTATCAGAGTCCCTCCATTGGTCCAATCAATCATTCTTCACTGGTATTTGGACCTGCAGTCCCTTCATAGTTGCAAAGCTCTTCCTTGACTCAAGTCCAGGCCTACTTTGAACAGGGACGTGATGATATAGTGGGTAGTCCAAGATTCATTTGCTCTTTTCAATTTTTGTTGTAGGCCTCCCAATTACTGAACATGGGGTGTGGGGGGGGGGGCAATTCCAGCGAATTTGAAGAGGATGTTGGTGGGAGTGAGACGTAGTGCCTCGTTGAACACAGGATCCATTTTCTTGGTTTGCGATGATCTGCTCCACACTAGCGCACAGTACTCGGCCGGTGCAAAGCACAGGCCTAAGGCGCCTGTTCTTAGTGTGTGAGCATTGGCTTCCCATTTGGTTCCTCTTAGTTTTTTAGTAGAGAATTGAGCCAAACTTCCCTCGGAGCTTATGCCTATGGGTGGAAAATGATGGAGTTTTATCCAGTGTTACACCTAGGAACACTGGAAACTGGTTCGTGTAAGTGGCGTGAAACGAAAGCATCATAATGTCAGCCAAAAACTTGTTGGTATAGACTGGCATGGAAAGGCCATTAACAGACAGGAGTGGAAGGACATGTCTGAGGCCTTTGTCCTGCAGTGGACTAGTTAATAGTTATGGCTCATGATCTTGATGATGGAGAATCCCAGTGGGGACTGGGGGTTTGGAAAGAGATTTGCAGCAATGGAGAATTAGAAATGGTTGGAAATGCATCATCAGCACACTATGAACGGTATGCGGAGTGGTTCTCTCACAATTAGTGTTATAAGGAAGAGTCTGTACTCGTCACCTTTCAAAGATATCTACGTTTCCGGAATTCAAGTATGAAATAATGTTATTGGAGTATTATATATCTTCTTCTTCTTGGGGTATTAAAGCCAACACTTGTTGTTGGCACGGGCCTTTCCCTTGGTTGGCCCGTAGGACCCTATTATATATGGTTTTAATTATGTATTATCACAGAGGACTGCTGATTTCGAAACCAAGAAAAATATAATTATGTAATATAAACTTCATAAAACAGTATTTTATATAATTATTAATTTTAAAATTTTTTGAAACAGTTTTTAAATCAATCATTATTTTTATTATATCTGAAAATGTTTATATTTGAATTTTTCAGTTGGTTATGGGTAGTAGCTTAGCCAAGACACCAGCCACCCATTGAGATACTACCTCTAGAGAGATATTGGGTCCTTTGACTGGCCAGACAGTACTACATTGGATCTCTCTCACTGGTTGCGGTTCATTCTTCCTTTGCCTGCGCATACAACCGAATAGTCTGGCCTATTCTTTACACATTCTCCTCTATCCTCATACACCTGACAATGCTGAAATTCCCAAACAAATCTTCTTTGCTTAAGGGGTTAAATACTGCACTATAATTGTCCAGTGGCTACTTTCCTCTTAAGGGTAAGGGTAGAAGAGACTCTTTAGCTATGGTAAAAGCAGCTCCTTTGTAGGAATACAGTATAACACTCATCGATACTGCAGTATATTTTACTGTAATATACTACTATCACTAAAGCTAGACTGAACTGTAAGTGTTCACTGTTTTCGTCTGGACGACTTGACTGACCCCGCACATAGCCTACATTTCTGTAATTCTGTACTTTACGATATTTATACAGTAGAATTTAACATTACCTAAGCAGTATGTGGAGGACATAAACTGAAACTACAGTTTACTGTATTTTTTTAATGAGAAGTAGGATCTTTCCCCAAAATAGAACACAAAGAGTCATTACTTCAGATTCTTGCCTCGGCGAATTCCGGGAGGCGACAGCGCGATTCGTACCTCAGCAGGAATGACCAGCTCGTCATCGGTCATCCAATGGGCACAAACACCAATGTTCTCTTCGTTGGTCAGCCTCAAAAGATTGACTGATACCTCATCCAGTTCTGTTAATGATGAAAATATGGCCATACTGATACATGTTAACGAGTAGGAAGGAACTATGATTCACTCTCTCAGTCATCAAAGTAGATGAGTGGGTGGTTTGCCACGACGAAGAACTGTCAGCCAGGACTGTGGGAAAAGACTAGCTCAGTTGTCTAGTAATTGTAGTAGGTTCAGAGGAATGCATATATCCTCGAAGGGTAGAAAATATCTTCAAGTTGAAAGGGAAGTTTCCAGCCATTAGCCTCTTTTATGCAAACCCTGTGGCTGGCCAGGAGGAACCTTACCAACACTCTTTACACCAACTCTCCATCTACACCTTTCTTCTTTTCAAACTAATGCGTCATTTGCTCAACCGAGATTTGGTCACTCAGAGTCTTGGGAGACCTTATCATCCTCTCGTTGGCCTCAAGCCGAGTGGTATTCAGAATTGGTATGTCTTTGTACTTGGCAAATTAGATTTCATGTTGGCCCACATTATTTTGTCTGTACCATGGCCTTCCACTGTCCTGGATTAGAGTTCTCTTGCTTGGGGCACGATGTTCTGTGTTGTTGCTCTTCCTCCTGTATTTGTTATTGATATCATTATTATTATTATTATTATTATTATTATTATTATTATTATTATTATTATTGTTGTTGTTGTTGTTGTTGTTTTTGTCGTTTTTGTTGTTGTTGTTACTGTTATTATCATAGTAACGAGTTAAAGATCATCGTTATCACGTATTCAAGAACGTAATCTAAAAGATTTTTATGGTGAATTTTTGCTGGTCCAAAATCAATTGGAATTTTCTAAGGAAAACATCTTTTAAAAGTTGCCTATTTAAAAAAGAAAAAAAAAATTCATTTATCATCATAAAAGGTTTCTCAAAGATAGACAGAGCTCTTTTTAGACTTTCATAATAGAGTTTGAAATTCTCCAAACTTAGTGAGAGGAGAAAAGACTTGGAAAGAAGTAGAAAAAATCAATTGGATTTGAATATCTGCTGATTGCTATTCGTTTGGAATTCAATATATTTTGTTCGATTCTAAAACTCTAGCCTCTTGATGTATTATATGTTTTAGAAAGCACTTTTATTTTTTAATTGCCTAGTTCTTAAATCACTAAATAGCAACAATTCAAAGTTAATTGTAGGTTTGCTGCTAATTTGAAACTGACAATATTGACAGGGACAGAAAAGGCTGAGAATCACCTTTGATATGATGAATAAGGATGAGAATTAGTACCCGATATAATGAATAAGGTTGAGAGCCAGCACTTAATATGTTGAGTAAAGGTGAGAACCAAAACTTGTTATATTGAATAAGGATGAGAATCAGTACTTGATAAGAATCACTACTTGATACAATGAAGGGAGTTGTGGATCACTTCTTGATATGATGAATAAGTTTGAGAATCGCTACTCGATATAGTGAATAATGTTGAGAATCACTACTTGACATAATGTATAAAGTTGAGAATCCCAACTTGATATAATGAAAGCAAAAGTTACAACTTGAATGAAGCCAAGAATTCCTTCTTGATTAAAGCTCGAATCAAAAAGCTCGAATCAGATAAAGATGTTAACTACACATTTAATAGAAAAACCACTATTGAAAGGGATGAATATGAGTCCAACTGCTGAATCAGATGAAGAATTATTCATCGATCCTAAACAATTTTCATACTCCTGATTCCAGAATCCGCATAGCAGTAATTGGAAACGTTTTCCTCGTCAATTGCAGTCTAGAACAAACATTACAGTTGGTTCTCTTTTGTCCATCAGTTAAAAGGAACTATGAAAAACGAATTGCTCTTTAATTTCTATTTGAAAGGTATTTCTAATTTTAAAAATGTAAAACACTAATGATATATATATATATATATATACTGTATATATATTTATATATACATCCATAAACATATATATACATATATATATATATATATATATATGTATAAAATTATATATATATATATATATATACTACATTAATGATAATATGAAGTATGTTGATTATATATATATATATATATATATACATATATATATGTATATATATATACACACATTTATAAATATATATATATATATATATATACATATATACATCCATAAACATATATATATATATATATATATAACACACACACACACACACACACATATATATATATATATATATGGATAAATATCAACACAACATCGTGTTCAAATAGAAATAAATTTCTACCTCATACTTGGGATCGAACGCTAACCCCTTCTAATGAAAGGCCAGGTCGAAACCAACCATGCCACGAGAGCCCATAAAAGGAAATCCGAAACTGACGCTAATCTAGCTGTCAGAGGATTTACCGGGCGAGACATCAGTCTTTTACCAGCGAGTTTTACCCGATTTCCCCGGGCCACCACGTGACACAATTGGTAGTAATTTATTTAAATTACCCTTAATGAGTCAATATGGATAAATATCAACACAACATCGTGTTCAAATAGAAATAAATTTCTACCTCATACTTGGGATCGAACGCTAGCCCCTTCTAATGAAAGGCCAGGTCGAAACCAACCATGCCACGAGAGCCCATAAAAGGAAATCCAAACCTGACGCTAATCTAGCTGTCCGAGGATTTACCTGGCGAGACATCAGTCTCTTACAAGCGAGTTTTACCCGATTTCCCCGGGCCACCACGTGACACAATTGGTAGTAATTCCTTTAAATTACCCCTAATGAGTCAATATGGATAAATATCAACACAACATCGTGTTCAAATAGAAATAAATTTCTACCTCATACTTGAGATCGAACGCTAGCCCCTTCTAATGAAAGGCCAGGACGAAACCAACCATGCCACGAGAGCCCATAAAAGGAAATCCGAACCTGACGCTAATCTAGCTGTCTAAGGATTTACCTGGCGAGACATCAGTCTCTTACCAGCGAGTTTTACCCGATTTCCCCGGGCCACCACGTGACACAATTGGTAGTAATTCATTTAAATTACCCTTAATGAGTCAATATGGATAAATATCAACACAACATCGTGTTCAAATAGAAATAAATTTCTACCTCATACTTGGGATCGAACGCTAGCCCCTTCTAATGAAAGGCCAGGTCGAACCCAACCATGCCACGAGAGCCCATAAAAGGAAATCCGAACATGACGCTAATCTAGCTGTCCGAGGATTTACCTGGCGAGACATCAGTCTCTTACCAGCGAGTTTTACCCGATTTCCCCGGGCCACCACGTGACACAATTGGTAGTAATTCATTTGAATTACCCCTAATGAGTCAATATGGATAAATATCAACACAACATCGTCCACCGTACTGTAAATATTTTCCAATATTTATTTCGGAATAATACTGCACCGACATTCAATTTTGCTTTGGTCTAATTTACTTCTCCATTTTCTCTAAAAGTCATTATGTACTTTGTAACAGATGTAATGATTTTATTACCTTTCTTTATTCTGAGGAAACGCATGGACAATCAGATGGTGAAAATCATTTTACATCCTATTGCAAACCACACACACGGGTGATGATGGCTACGCACATTCATGATTGAAATTGAATGCCCCGCTTTGTGAAAAAGTAAACAAACAGACGATGGATTGTCTTTGTAAACAAACAGACAATGTAGGCAGGTGCAATGCTACCGCCATCTTCATTTCATGCTAGGTACTAAATTGTATGCGGCCGATGCTGCTGTGGCTTGAGCTTCCCATGTTTCGTGTATTGTCCTTGTACAAGGACACGCATAAAAAGAATGCTATCTTTCATATTCCCGTATTTGCGTATCTATCGATAGGAATTTTCTAAATAATAATTTTTATAAGCATAAAATCATTCGTATCAAATAAGAAAAGAAAATGGAGCTTTGCAAGGAAGGGGTAACTATTACATTACAAGACTTCTACATCTATCTATAGAGATATGAAACTCGTGTGAAGTATGTTCGCAAAGGAATAAAAATTTATGACATGTAAGTAATAAAGATCAGCGGGCGGGTGACCAAGTTATGAGCCGAGCTCCAGACAAAACAGTAATTCAAGTTTTATTACAAGTTCCAGAATTCGATTCAGACATTAAATCGAGTTCATTGCAGAACAATGTCATAAAAATGATTACTTTCGTGTTCTTATCTAAACATTTTCTCTTTAAGAGTAGCAAATATATGTTTCGAGATTTACAAATAACTGTTATCACTGGTTTCTGGTTAATTTTCAATTAATACGTAATCAAGATTCAAACTTTTCAAGTCCAGTGAAGAAAATTATAAGTAGTATATATATATATATATATATGCGTGTGTGTGTGTGTGTGTGTATTAATTATCAACAATACCATTAAAAAATACCAGCATTGAAAATAAATATTTCAAAAATGATACAAAAAAGAATATCTTCGTTTGGAAATTCTGCTTTAATTTTGCATCCCAAATCCCACTGTGAAAAAATTCTGCATCTAATGCTACTTTTTCTCTCTCACTTTAGATGAAGTACTTCGCTCTTTCATCTGACGCTGAAGATCTCTAATTTCTCTCGTATTAGGAGAGAGAGAGAGAGAGAGAGAGAGAGAGAGAGAGAGAGAGAGAGAGTTATTAAGAGAAATATACAATTTAATTAAGGGAAAATTTTCATCATTCCGTTATCAGGAAAATATAACCTTCGACCTCTATCTAATTTTTATGAATATTCAATTCTTAAGAGAAGAAAAAGAAAAAAACCAATTCTGCTTAGGACCATGAAATTTTATTATGGTCCGTCCACTCTAAAACAGTGAAGGAAAATTAATTATTTACAAGTTTATTCATAACTAAGTGACATTCTCTTAAGGAGTCCAAGACTTAACTAGATTAGCTCTTATAGAGTTTTCCCAGAGCTGAAGGAAATGTTGTCTACTATGAGATTCAGGGCCTCTGTAACACGGTTTTTCCGCAATAATTTTTTATCTATGAATCTCATAGATATAACGCTTCTTCAGAATGCACATTATATCTACACATAAATTTTGACTATATTCTGTATTACGTAAGTGGAATAAATTTGGTACTTATAATGTAAAAGTGACGTTTTTTGAAGACAGGCCAACTTACTCAGAGAAAAGGTTTCGAACGCAATCGTTACGTAACTTTTGACGGCATTTCTTCCCTCTTTCTCGATCGATGATTGGCTATACGTAACGAAGGCTATACCTCTGCCAACAATGACACAAAAGTTTAAAAAAAGCCAAGCAGTATGAACTCAGAAACCTCTCTACTGATATTTGTCATAATGAACAAACCAACAAAATATGTTAATAAATACAAAAACACTTCGATTATTAGTCTAACTCCCAAATAAGTTTCCTAAGAAATTACAGTCTACTTTATAGGTCACAATCAGATTGACAAGGTGTAGGGAATAGTTGGTAATTTTCAAAAACGTAGTGGACAAGCTTGATTTGATAACTGCAATATCCCATGTCAAGCAATTTTTATTTATTGTCTATCTACTTACCTATTTACTGTAAAAAAAAAAAAAAAAAAAAAAAAAAAAAAAAAAAAAGACGGTACCGTATTTTGGCTTTAAACCTTCACCAATAATTATCGTCAGAATGATGACTTCATGAGGCTCCACCCACTTTGGCCTCGTTATAATTCAGGATAACACTGAAGGCTATCATGGGCATTGTTGGATCAGAAAATTTGAATTCTGGCTATAAAAACTCATTTCTCGAGTAGTTGTAAGAAGTGCTAAATGGCTATCATGGGCATTGTTGGATCAGAAAATTTGAATTCTGGCTATAAAAACTCATTTCTCGAGTAGTTGTAAGAAGTGCTAAATGATCCTCAAGGATCCCAGCAGTTGGCCTAAACGTTGAATTCATGTATACTACTGTTGCGGCACTACTGCTACAGTAGTATTGCTACGCTAGCACAGATAACCCACCCACATTTATGTATCGTTCCGTCATTCATAAGTATTTGTAATGTTTTTTCACTGTGCAATAAGCCATGGCATCCTCGGATATTAAGTTTAACATTAGATGATAGGTTATTTCATTAAGCTGACAAATTATGGCAACTGGGTATGTTATTGCCGATGTTGAAGCTAAAGATAAAGTATGGTATCCTTCCTTTATTGCATTATCATCTTTACTACTATTTGCTTTGCTACATGTTGTATTTATTTTAAAGGATAAATGAATTATGTTCACTTTACTTCTATAAATTCCCATTAGTTGTACAAATAAAACTCCTAAAACTATTCCTCATTTATTTACAAAATGCAGTCATGCCCAAAACATATATGGTCGTACGGCCTAAGAAGAAGAAAAAAAAAATTATATCGGATGATCCATTGTTCTGATGGAGAGTTTAGCACAAAATTCTTATTTTAACAAAAATAGTTATATAAAGACTGTTTACATACAATCTCTCTCTCTCTCTCTCTCTCTCTCTCTCTCTCTCTCTTGGTGGCATAGTGAATAGTTAATGGAAATGTTCAAAAGCCTGAATGACATTACAAGTATTATAATCATGTTACGCTAAATACAAATCCGAACATAAATATTGGATTTAAACTAAAAACTGAATAATTACTTATTCAGGCTATAGTAAATATGGCCACGGGCTTTCTCTTGACTGTATAAAGTTGCAAGTCGTAAGACAAATGCAGTTTTGCAACCACGGGGGCAATTCCAAAACCTGTTAGTCATTCTTGACTGTTATGGGTTTCAGAGCCGATGGAACAAGGTGAATGGGTGTCTGGTGGATGGGCGGGGCAAAATTTTGTCAAAAGGTGTTTACATTGCTTACGTAATGAATGTTTTCAACTCTTGGCTCGTAATCACTGGCCATGGCGTCGGCTAGATCATTTTTACTCTATAAAAATTAAAGCTATCGGGTTTAGGTTATTGATAATACTGACAAAATTTGTGTGTGGTTGTAAAATATACATATGTCAACTTTCAGCTACACCCGATGATTTGATAAGAAGCAAAGTCCAAAAAACCGTGTTACAGAGGCCCTGAATCTCATAGTAGGCTTTATATAAACCTAAAATTTTTCCAGCTTTTTTTGTTTCTGTCTTTTAGCGTCTTATTTATATATAAATATATACACACACACATATATATATATATATATATATAGGCCAATTTATTGTTTTATTGTATGCTAACATAGCATATATTAGCATATTTTCTGCTAATTAGGTATATGGTAATCAAATTTGATACAAATCAATTCAACAACTTTAATTTGGTTTAAAGCTTGGGTTTCTTTGGTAAGGAAGCCGTATTTGGTATTATCTTGAAATAAAAGAGGCGAAGCACATATTGAAAGATTAAAAAGCTTACAGCAAAAGCCTATATCTAAGCCATTTTCTACATGACTTAAGGCTAATTTTTTTGTTTTAGGTTAAAGCTTAATTGGTTGTGACTGTAGCCTAATGCTTTGTTTTGTTTGCAGGATACCTTCAATAGGTCAAAGATATTTTGTGATGGCAAGACGTTTTTGCCCATACAAGAACTCACAGAGGGTCTTCAGCTTAGAACAGGAGGACCACATCTCCGCATATGCTATCAAGATAGCAAAGCTGTTCTATGGCCTTCCTACGACAGAATTTCGTAGGATGGCCTATACCTAGGTTGTAACTTGTGGCAGCAAGTCGATTCCTCCAGCCTGGGAGGGAGAAAAGATGGCTACCAGGGACTGGTATTATGGCTTCATGTCTCGCCATCCTGAGCTCAAGTTGAAGACTCCAGAGGGTATGTCCATTGCCAGGGGCCGCAGACTTCAATAAGGTTAGTGTTGACTGTTTTTTTCACGGCGTATACAAAGGCAATAGAGAAGTACTGCATCAGTCCCAACCGGACCTACAACTTGGACGAGGCATGCTTGTTGACTGCTGAAGCCGGTAAAGATTGTGTTAGAGAAAGGCCAGCCTGTTGCATCTCAGGTTTCTCAGGAACGAGGTGCCACCATGACTTTTATTGGAATTGTAAATGCTGCTGGACATTACATTCCTTCAGTTTTTATAATCCCCAGAAAGAGATGGAACGACTCGTTCATGAGAGGTACAATTGATGGGTCCATGGGTATATTACATCAAAATGGGTGGATGAACTGAGAAGGTTTCTTGGAGTCACTCCAGCATGTCCATGATAAGAATTTTATATTGTGGACAACAAAATCATTCTTATCATAAACAATGCTGTGTATCACTTGAATATCCATGCCTTTAATTATGCCATTAACAATGGCATAGTTACTGTCACTTTGCCGCCCCACACGACGTCAAAGCTCCAGTCATTAGATGTGAGTGTCTATGGCCCATTCAAGACGTACTTGAGGTCACTTCAGTCTGATTTCTGTCTTGGGCACCCAAACACTGGCACCACGGAGTTTGCGACCAAGGCATGGATCAGAAGCGCCACTCCTTCCAA
>NC_090756.1:73433087-73443087 GCF_036898095.1 Palaemon carinicauda
TTTCATTAGAAGGGTCTAGCTTTCGATCCCAAGTATGAGGTAGAAATTTATTTCTATTTGAACACGATGTTGTGTTGATATTTATCCATATTGACTCATTAGGGGTAATTTAAATGAATTACTACCAATTGTGTCATGTGGTGGCCCGGGGAAATCGGGTAAAACTCGCTGGTAAGAGACTGATGTCTCGCCAGGTAAATCCTCGGACAGCTAGACTAGCGTCAGGTTCGGATTTCCTTTTATGGGCTCTCATGGCATAGTTGGTTTCGACCTGGCCTTTCATTTGAAGGGGCTAGCGTTCGATCCCAAGTATGAGGTAGAAATTTATATATATATATATATATATATATATATATATATATATATATATATATATATATATATATATATATATATATATACTCACAAAATGTACATCACTAATGGATTATGAAATGTGATTTCATACACACACACACACACATATATATATATATATATATATATATATATATATATATATATATATATATATATATATATATATATATATATATATGGGTGTGTGTGTATACACACACACGTATATATATATATATATATATATATATATATATATATATATATATATATATATATACAAAGACAACAAATGCTGCCAATTCTAGTCCTCAAATATGTCTTTATCTATGCCTGGGGTTTGGCCATTTTAACATTATGCATATTGGTGCTGGTGAAAGACTAGTGTGATCTCTCAGAGCAAACTAACCTAGTATGTATGTCCCTAATTATTACAGCCATGTTGATCATGGCAATACACACAATCCTTTCACCACGTTAAGGTATCCTCATTGAGATATATATATATATATATATATATATATATATATATATATATATTAGATTTTGACGAAGGAAAAATCTATTTCTGGGGAGAGACCTGTGACGCCCGGTGAAAAAGTCCTTCTTTATACTTTTCGGATATAAATCTTCCAAATATACCAGAGAAAAATAAAAGCATGGAATGCAGAGGTTACTACCCTCACGCTAGCACCTTTATGGGCATCGTGTATACATCAGGGGCGTGTGAAAACCACTATTCACATGCTGTCTTCCATTTAGATTTTTCCTTCATCAAAGGGAAGGGCCGTAACCGAAGACAATACACGAAAGATGGGAAACTGCCTATTAATACCATTAAAAAAAAACATCATTCAACCCATCAGAATCTTTGCCATCTATTAATCATGCCCTCAACTAAAATTCGGCTGTGGCGTAGCGCGGCTTATTCAAATGTTAATGTTTATTCTTATGCTGCAGTAAACTTCACCTTATTAATTATTGAATACTAAATCAATTAATATTGCTTGTTAACATGATTATAGGGCTCTATCATAGCTTATGACTTATATATTAGGCATTTCTAAATCATTAAATAAAATCTTTCAGTTATTGTAACATTAATTGCTAAGTAGCTTTATCTAAAATTGAGAGGGCAGTTAGAATGAAACAAACTTATTCCCATATTATCTTATTATTTCACCAATATAGTATACAGTAATTATTTTCCTTTTTGGGGGTTTGTGCTCATGATTGTATACTGTAACTACCTAAGCGACTGTACACAAATGTTCTTGCAAAGAACATAAACAAATTGAAAGAAATGGCACACGCTACATTTGCATGCAATAGTCATACAAGTCATGCAAACAAAACATGCATATATCAGAATTTAAATAGCAAACAAAGCATGGGATAATCAAAACCAATAATATGAAATCAAAATGAAAAAGCAGACTTAACTTGCATGCTGATTAGGCAAAGGTTAAGCAATATTTGTTAATAAAACTAAGAAAAGTACAACAATAAAGTAATAAAAGTAATGTATCCTTTTATAACAAATGCAATGCTGTATTTTACAAAATACTGTATAAGCAAAAATCTAGGTTTAACCTAATTTTCATAAAAAGCAAATAAAAATTGACGTCACAAATCAAATAGGAAACAAACCACAGAGAAATCATTCAACCAAAACAATTAGAGTCCAAAACTACAAACTGAACTGTACCTGTGCCAGATTTTTCAAAAATGCTTTCAAATGTTGCAGTACTACACTCAGAGTTGTATGTTATTACTGGTACTGCAGATGTATCATTTGGATTACCTGTGAAAGTGGGAAGGAGTTACTAGTATAACTAACATTTTCAGTCCATAATACTGTACTGTAAAAATGTATTATAAAACAAATTACAGTATATAACAACGTCTGTATATTATAGCAATAACATATTCATCCAGACCTGCATGCATTTTTATTGAGTCTTGAGGAATCTGGAGTCACATAGTTCTTGCAATAAAAATGAAGACTGCATACTCTAAAACAGTTGTTTACATATTTTGTACTTTTATCAAGAAGACATTTGATATTGACAACTCTAATCCACTGTAGGCATCTGCAAATACATAGACATAGATATTATGAAGCAGGGTGGCAATTCATCATTTGTCATTTGAGGGAAGTTGAAATCCATGTCTAAGGGAGGTTACAATATACAGTATTTCTTAATAATTATATATCTGATATTTAGGTACTTATTCCTAAAATATTATATACTGTGCATAAAACAATACATACGTGTCAGACATATCTAAGAACCTAGAAGAATGAATACAGTTTATTATACTTAATGATTATTTATTAAGCTCTTGATCAAGTCAGAACCTATTCATAACAATTGATTAAAATCTCGTAGCCCAATTGTGGGAGTTCTCAAAAATACATATTCAATTGGCACCCTTTTTTGAAGGTATTATAACCAACACTTCTTCCTGGTATTTTCTAGTAAAATGCCATTTCTGCAAGAAGTATGCACATTCCTAAAAAGAAAATTGAAACAATTATTCTAATTGACTTGAACCATGTTTCTTTTTGCATCATGTACAGTACAAGCAAATATCATAGGTTTTCACAACTGGTTTTGCCAATTTACTACTACTGTATTACTGCGTACATTTGCTGCCAAATGGTAAATTTACTTTGGAATACTATGCGGGGTGTTGGTACTAATTACAAGATTTCATTTAAAAAATTGAACAATTATGAGCATATAATGCAGAAACATAGATGAAACGGTAAGAATGGATCTTGTGGGAGCAGATATGCTGGTTTGCATGTATTTTTGTTTTTATTTTGAATGCTTTTATCCATACATATAGGAAAATTCGATCATAGATTAAAAGGTTAGTGAACTTGAAATTAAGATAAAACACTCTAACTTAAGTAACCTACTTATGCTCTCCCATATGAATGCTCCCACAAGATCCATCCTTCCTGATGAAACAACTTTGGTGGCGCTAAATAATTGCTTATTAATGAAAAAAAAGGTAAACACTTATAACTACAACCCAAGGGTAAGCTGCTGAGGATATAACACAACTACAGTACTGTATGTATACAGTATATCAAAGTTGCTGTGAGTAGCCTATCTGGAAAAGACATGGAAACCCAATATTCACGAATTGTATGACAGTGATAGGAATTGGTGTGTTTATTTCATATTTCTAGAGATTTTCAAGATTAGCAAATATAACTTTAAGGTATTTATTTGAAATATAATTGACGCCTCTAAATGACAAGTAAATATAGTTTTTCTAGCTGATTTTGATATGATTTTGCAAGATAGCTTCATTTCCATTGCAAATTACTGTTGACATGATTAGGTAAGTGTTGGCATGGTTAGGTAACTGTTGGCATGGTTATGGTACTGCTGATATGGTTAGGTTTACTGTTGACATGATTAGGCTACTGATGTACACTACCAGGAAGGTTAGGTTGGTTGTTGGGGTTTCAAATGGCAAGAATATTTTTGGTATTATTTTAGTTATGGTCATTAATAAGGTAACCTAGATCTTATACAAATCAAGAAAAACGTTAGGTTAGATTAGGTTAGGTTAGGTTAGTGCACAACTACAATGTGACGTGCAATAACTGGTCATATAGTGCATTTGTATGCCATTTTCTCATGTAAAATTCTTGGCTCAGGTTTTCTCATTTCCAGTGTTTTTATGTATTTCGTATTCAGTAAATACCTGTATACGAGTCTATTTTTATATGTTTGAGTGTTATATTTAGTTTTTTTCCTCCATTTTGCACTGTTATTACCTACTTTGTCTCACCCACCCAAAACTCAGCATCCCAAGGAGGTTCCCCCAGATTATTATCTATAGGGGGAGGGGTGGTGGAAGGATAAGTATTCATTTGCGATGGAAATAAACCTCAAAATCATTCAATTCATATCATAATACAACAGAAAAACCTGTATTTCATGTTGAAAGCAATTAATGTCCATAAGTAAAAAAATACCATATTTTTCTAGTTGAAAATCACATATAAATATATTTGCTTTCTATTTAGAGGCGTCCACCGTACTGTAAATATTTTTCAATATTTATTTCGGAATAATACTGCACCGACATTCAATTTTGCTTTGGTCTAATTTACTTCTCCATTTTTTCTAAAAGTCATTATGTACTTTGTAACAGATGTAATGATTTTATTACCTTTCTTTATTCTGAAGAAAAGCATGAACAATCAGATGGTGAAAATCATTTTACATCCTATTGCAAACCACACACACGGGTGATGATGGCTACGCACATTCATGATTGAAATTGAATGCCCCGCTTTGTGAAAAAGTAAACAAACAGACGATGGATTGTCTTTGTAAACAAACAGACAATGTAGGCAGGTGCAATGCTACCGCCATCTTCATTTCATGCTAGGTACTAAATTGTATGCGGCCGATGCTGCTGTGGCTTGAGCTTCCCATGTTTCGTGTATTGTCCTTGTACAAGGACACGCATAAAAAGAATGCTATCTTTCATATTCCCGTATTTGCGTATCTATCGATAGGAATTTTCTAAATAATAATTTTTATAAGCATAAAATCATTCGTATCAAATAAGAAAAGAAAATGGAGCTTTGCAAGGAAGGGGTAACTATTACATTACAAGACTTCTACATCTATCTATAGAGATATGAAACTCGTGTGAAGTATGTTCGCAAAGGAATAAAAATTTATGACATGTAAGTAATAAAGATCAGCGGGCGGGTGACCAAGTTATGAGCCGAGCTCCAGACAAAACAGTAATTCAAGTTTTATTACAAGTTCCAGAATTCGATTCAGACATTAAATCGAGTTCATTGCAGAACAATGTCATAAAAATGATTACTTTCGTGTTCTTATCTAAACATTTTCTCTTTAAGAGTAGCAAATATATGTTTCGAGATTTACAAATAACTGTTATCACTGGTTTCAGGTTAATTTTCAATTAATACGTAATCAAGATTCAAACTTTTCAAGTCCAGTGAAGAAAATTATAAGTAGTATATATATATATATATATATATATATATATATATATATATATATATATATATATATATATATATATATATGCGTGTGTGTGTGTGTGTGCGTGTGTTAATTATCAACAACACCATTCAAAAATACCAGCATTAAAAATAAATATTTAAAAAATTATACTAAAAAGAATATCTTCCGTTTGGAAATTCTGCTTTAATTTTGCATCCCAAATCCCACTGTGAAAAAATTCTGCATTTAATGCTACTTGTTCTCTCTCACTTTAGATGAAGTACTTCGCTCTTTCATCTGACGCTGAAGATCTCTAATTTCTCTCGTATTAGGAGAGAGAGAGAGAGAGAGAGAGAGAGAGAGAGAGAGAGAGAGAGAGAGAGAGAGAGAGAGAGAGAGAGAGTTAATAAGAGAAATATAAAATTTAATTAAGGGAAAATTTTCATCATTCCGTTATCAGGAAAATATAACCTTCGACCTCTATCTAATTTTTATGAATATTTAATTTTTAAGAGAAGAAAAAGAAAAAAAAACCAATTCTGCTTAGGACCATGAAATTCTATTATGGTCCGTCCACTCTAAAACAGTGAAGGAAAATTACTTATTTACAAGTTTATTCATAACTAAGTGACATTCTCTTAAGGAGTCCAAGACTTAACTAGATTAGCTCTTATAGAGTTTTCCCAGAGCTGAAGGAAATGTTGTCTACTATGAGATTCAGGGCCTCTGTAACACGGTTTTTCCGCAATAATTTTTTATCTATGAATCTCATAGATATAACGCTTCTTCAGAATGCACATTATATCTACACATAAATTTTGACTATATTCTGCATTACGTAAGTGGAATAAATTTGGTACTTATAATGTAAAAGTGACGTTTTTTGAAGACGGGCCAACTTACTCAGAGAAAAGGTTTCGAACGCAATCGTTACGTAACTTTTGACGGCATTTCTTCCCTCTTTCTCGATCGATGATTGGCTATACGTAACGAAGGCTATACCTCTGCCAACAATGACACAAAAGTTTAAATAAAAGCAAAGCAGTATGAACTCAGAAACCTCTCCACTGATAATTGTCATAATGAACAAACCAACAAAATATGTTAATAAATACAAAAACACTTTGATTATTAGTCTAACTCCCAAATAAGTTTCCTAAGAAATTACAGTCTACTTTATAGGTCACAATCAGATTGACAAGGTGTAGGGAATAGTTGGTAATTTTCAAAAACGTAGTAGACAAGCTTGATTTGATAACTGCAATATCCCATGTCAAGCAATTTTTATGTATTGTCTATCTACTTACCTATTTACTGTAAAAAAAAAAAAAAAAAAAAAAAAAAAAGACGGTACCGTATTTTGGCTTTAAACCTTCACCAATAATTATCGTCAGAATGATGACTTCATGAGGCTCCACCCACTTTAGCCTCGTTATAATTCAGGATAACACTGAAGGCTATCATGGGCATTGTTGGATCAGAAAATTTGAATTCTGGCTATAAAAACTCATTTCTCGAGTAGTTGTAAGAAGTGCTAAATGATCCTCAAGGATCCCAGCAGTTGGCCTAAACGTTGAATTCATGTATACTACTGTTGCGGCACTACTGCTACAGTAGTATTGCTACGCTAGCACAGATAACCCACCCACATTTATGTATCGTTCCGTCATTCATAAGTATTTGTAATGTTTTTTCACTGTGCAATAAGCCATGGCATCCTCGGAAATTAAGTTTAACATTAGATGATAGGTTATTTCATTAAGCTGACAAATTATGGCAACTGGGTATGTTATTGCCGATGTTGAAGCTAAAGATAAAGTATGGTATCCTTCCTTTATTGCATTATCATCTTTACTACTATTTGCTTTGCTACATGTTGTAATTATTTTAAAGGATAAATGAATTATGTTCACTTTACTTCTATAAATTCCCATTAGATGTACAAATAAAACTCCTAAAACTATTCCTCATTTATTTACAAAATGCAGTCATGCCCAAAACATATATGGTCGTACGGCCTAAGAAGAAGAAAAAAAAAATTATATCGGATGATCCATTGTTCTGATGGAGAGTTTAGCACAAAATTCTTATTTTAAATAAAATAGTTATATAAAGACTGTTTACATACAATCTCTCTCTCTCTCTCTCTCTCTCTCTCTCTCTCTCTCTCTCTCTCTCTCTCTCTCTCTCTTGGTGGCATAGTGAATAGTTAATGGAAATGTTCAAAAGCCTGAATGACATTACAAGTATTATAATCATGTTACGCTAAATACAAATCCGAACATAAATATTGGATTTAAACTAAAAACTGAATAATTACTTATTCAGGCTATAGTAAATATAGCCACGGGCTTTCTCTTGACTGTATAAAGTTGCAAGTTGTAAGACAAATGCAGTTTTGCAACCACGGGGGCAATTCCAAAACCTGTTAGTCATTCTTGACTGTTATGGGTTTCAGAGCCGATGGAACAAGGTGAATGGGTGTCTGGTGGATGGGCGGGGCAAAATTTTGTCAAAAGGTGTTTACATTGCTTACGTAATGAATGTTTTCAACTCTTGGCTCGTAATCACTGGCCATGGCGTCGGCTAGATCATTTTTACTCTATAAAAATTAAAACTATCGGGTTTAGGTTATTGATAATACTGACAAAATTTGTGTGGTTGTAAAATATACATATGTCAACTTTCAGCTACACCCGATGCTTTGATAAGAAGCAAAGTCCAAAAAACCGTGTTACAGAGGCCCTGAATCTCATAGTAGGCTTTATATAAACCTAACATTTTTCCAGCTTCTTTTGTTTCTGTCTATTAGCGTCTTATTTATATATATATATATATATATATATATATATATATATATATATATATATATATATATATATATATATATATAGGCCAATTTATTGTTTTATTGTATGCTAACATAGCATATATTAGCATATTTTCTGCTAAATAGGTATATGGTAATCAAATTTGATACAAATCAATTCAACAACTTTAATTTGGTTTAAAGCTTAGGTTTTTTTGGTAAGGAAGCCGTATTTGGTATTATCTTGAAATAAAAGAGGCGAAGCACATATTGAAAGATTAAAAAGCTTACAGCAAAAGCCTATATCTAAGCCATTTTCTACATGACTTAAGGCTAATTTTTTTGTTTTAGGTTAAGGCTTAATTGGTTGTGACTGTAGCCTAATGCTTTGTTTTGTTTGCAGGATACCTTCAATAGGTCAAAGAAATTTTGTGATGGCAAGACGTTTTTGCCCATACAAGAACTCCCAGAGGGTCTTCAGCTTAGAACAGGAGGACCACATCTCCGCATATGCTATCAAGATAGCAAAGCTGTTCTATGGCCTTCCTACGACAGAATTTCGTAGGATGGCCTATACCTACGTTGTAACTTGTGGCAGCAATTCGATTCCTCCAGCCTGGGAGGGAGAAAAGATGGCTACCAGGGACTGGTATTATGGCTTCATGTCTCGCCATCCTGAGCTCAAGTTGAAGACTCCAGAGGGTATGTCCATTGCCAGGGGCCGCAGACTTCAATAAGGTTAGTGTTGACTGTTTTTTTCACGGCGTATACCAAGGCAATAGAGAAGTACTGCATCAGTCCCAACCGGACCTACAACTTGGACGAGGCATGCTTGTTGACTGCTGAAGCCGGTAAAGATTGTGTTAGAGAAAGGCCAGCCTGTTGCATCTTAGGTTTCTCAGGAACGAGGTGCCACCATGACTTTTATTGGAATTGTAAATGCTGCTGGACATTACATTCCTTCAGTTTTTATAATCCCCAGAAAGAGATGGAACGACTCGTTCATGAGAGGTACAATTGATGGGTCCATGGGTATATTACATCATAATGGGTGGATGAATAGAGAAGGTTTCTTGGAGTCACTCCAGCATGTCCATGATAAGAATTTTATATTGTGGACAACAAAATCATTCTTATCATAAACAATGCTGTGTATCACTTGAATATCCATGCCTTTAATTATGCCATTAACAATGGCATAGTTACTGTCACTTTGCCGCCCCACACGACGTCAAAGCTCCAGTCATTAGATGTGAGTGTCTATGGCCCATTCAAGACGTACTTGAGGTCACTTCAGTCTGATTTCTGTCTTGGGCACCCAAACACTGGCACCACGGAGTTTGCGTCCAAGGCATGGATCAGAAGCGCCACTCCTTCCAACACCCTGAGTAAGTTTTCTGCTACTGGAATCTGGCCCATCAACCGCAGCATCTTCCCAGATGAAGCATTTGCTGGGACAGAGGTCACAGAGGCTGGCAAGGAGCTACTGGATTTGGACCGTGCCTTGGATGTGGATCTTTTGTCTCCTCCCAGGCCACCATCTCAGAAAACTTCACCTTCTGTGATTGAGCCCACTCCAGGACCTTCAGGGTCCTCTTCCACTATCACTCCTGAGAATATCCGCCCCTTCCCCAAAGCTTGCCCCCGTTCTCGTAACAAGGGGAGAAAGAAGATCCGGGCGTCCATCCTCACCGAGGCCATCGCGGATATGCAGGCAAGAGAGGATAAGAAGACTGGTGTAGCGCATAAGCCAAATGCAAAGAAGAGGAAAACTATGCCGTCGGAACAGCGGCAAGAAGATAGTAGTAGTGGCAGTGAGGATGACCTAATACCAGTT
>NC_090756.1:73449279-73454279 GCF_036898095.1 Palaemon carinicauda
CCCTCTTCGTACAGATGGCTAGGAGGGTCCGAAGGGCTGGTTCAGGGATGTTCAGAGATGGTGTAGAGTCGTCCCTATAGACTCTATCAGCGATAAGGTCTATGGTTTCGTCCACAGGCACGTTTGTGAATAAAGACTCTACATCCATCGATGCAATAACTCCATCACACGTAGAGTCCTTAATTTTATCCAGGAATTCAGTGGATGAAGCTACACAGTAACGATTTGGAATGTAGGGCGTCAGGATGGCATTCAGTCGTTTGGCAAGCTGGTAAGTCGGAGTAGGGCATTGACTTATAATGGGGCGTAGGGGGTTGCCCTGCTTGTGGGTTTTCACATTGCCATAAAGGTAGCCCGGCCAGAAATCCCCTGAAATACCTGGTAGGTGCATGGCATTGGTTGCTGCATTCACGGCCTCGATGGTTTTGTTAGCCTCTTTCTTGATTTCTTCGATAGGGTTTCTAGTGAGGCGCACAAATTTTGAGGAATCAGCCAAGATGTCGTCGAGTTTCTTGTGGTATTCCTCTGTGTCAATAAGCACAAAGGCAGCAGTCTTGTCTGCCCTACGAACAGTAACACCAGCAACCTGCTTAAGTTCCTTAGCAGCTGCCTTCATATCCTGGGTGACGATACCACTGGTGTAACGACCCCTCTCAGTGAGGGCCTCAGCAAGAAGCAAGGGCTGGAGGGCATCAGTAGTCCGCAGGGTGCCACGATCTTGATGGGCGAGGATTGAGTCAAGTAGCAGCTCGACCTCGAGGCGTTTATCAGTGGGCCTTGGCCTGGTCACGTAGTGGCAGTTGAGGCCCATCTTGAGGATTTGTTCCTGTGCAGGAGTCGGGGTATACCCCGAGATATTGATGTACTCCTGGCGTTCCTGTGGTATGCGAAGTTTGCCACCGTTGAGGTTGATCAATTTCTTCAGGATGGTGCGGGTCCTCTTCTGCATGTCTCTCTTCTTAAGGATTCGGAGGGCATGGGTAATGTTGTCAGGGTAGTTCAGGCCACCCCCGATGTCCTCGTCCTCTCTCTGTTGGCTGGTAGGGTCGAATTCTGGTTGTCATCGACAGGTTCTCGGGAGTCCTCATCAGGGGCGTCCTCATCTTCGTCAGGGTCGCTGTCAGGTTCAGGAGGGGTGTCTGGATCGGTACTGTCTTCATTCTGCTCTGCTCTTCTTTCCCTGGTGTTGACCCATTCCTCCACGAGACGGGTCCGGAGGGCTGTGAGCTCATCCTTCAGCGCCTGCTTCTGTTGGAGCTGCCTCTGGAGGAGGCTACGTCTGTAGGCACGGGTACCAGGATCATTTTGGGCCGACGGGTCGAACAGCTGGACTTCGGTATATCGTGGTAGGAGACCCTCTTTTAGGCAGGTTGAGTTAAAAGTAATGGCTGCATCGGCAGAGTTTATTTTCTTATCCAATTTTTCTATTTACACCAGTGGTATCGTCACCCAGGATATGAAGGCAGCTGCTAAGGAACTTAAGCAGGTTGCTGGTGTTACTGTTCGTAGGGCAGACAAGACTGCTGCCTTTGTGCTTATTGACACAGAGGAATACCACAAGAAACTCGACGACATCTTGGCTGATTCCTCAAAATTTGTGCGCCTCACTAGAAACCCTATCGAAGAAATCAAGAAAGAGGCTAACAAAACCATCGAGGCCGTGAATGCAGCAACCAATGCCATGCACCTACCAGGTATTTCAGGGGATTTCTGGCCGGGCTACCTTTATGGCAATGTGAAAACCCACAAGCAGGGCAACCCCCTACGCCCCATTATAAGTCAATGCCCTACTCCGACTTACCAGCTTGCCAAACGACTGAATGCCATCCTGACGCCCTACATTCCAAATCGTTACTGTGTAGCTTCATCCACTGAATTCCTGGATAAAATTAAGGACTCTACGTGTGATGGAGTTATTGCATCGATGGATGTAGAGTCTTTATTCACAAACGTGCCTGTGGACGAAACCATAGACCTTATCGCTGATAGAGTCTATAGGGACGACTCTACACCATCTCTGAACATCCCTGAACCAGCCCTTCGGACCCTCCTAGCCATCTGTACGAAGAGGGCCCCCTTTACCACCCATCGAGGGCATACCTACTTACAGAAGGATGGTGTAGCGATGGGCTCACCCCTGGGAGTCCTATTCGCAAATTTTTACATGGGAATTGTAGAAGAGAGAGTGTTCTCCCGTGTAGAATGCCCCTTTCTGTACTTTAGGTACATAGACGATACCTTTGTGAAAGCAAGATCATGTGATGAAATCGAGACTTTGAGGAGGATGTTTGAGGACCATAGTGTACTCCGTTTCACCCTCGAACACAGCCAAGATAATCGCCTCCCGTTCCTAGATGTCCTAGTCACCTCGACGGAGAATGGATTTCGGACCACAGTGTATACCAAACCCACAAACCTAGGCATGTGCTTGAATGGAGACAGTGAGTGCCCCACCCGATATAAGAGTTCTACCATCAAGGCTTACGTCAGGAGGGCCCTGTCGCACTGTTCCACATGGTGCGACACACACAAGGAACTGGACCGAATATCTCAAGTACTTGTCAACAATGGATTCTCCAATAAGCACGTCCAAAAGGAAGTCAGGAAAGCAGTAGACAAGTGGTACGAATCCAACCCCGCCGAGAGAATCGACAGTAGCAATAACATCAAGCTATTTTACAAAGGACATATGCATCCGAATTACCTGCAAGACGAGAAGGCAATGAAAGAAATCATCAAGAATAATGTATCCCCTACTGAAGACACCCAGAAATTAGACTTCATTATATATTACCAAACGGCCAAGACGAAAAGCCTTATTATGAGGAATAACCCAGCGCCCCCAGAGCAGGATTTCTTAAAGAAGACGAATGTTGTCTATGCATATCAATGCCCTATCCGTGGTTGTCCCGGAAATTATATTGGCATGACAACTATGCGTCTTTCCAAGAGAATTTCTTGCCACGTACAGCAAGGGGCTATAAAGAATCATGCCCTACAAAGACATAACACCCCTATTTGTCGAGCTGATATCGTCAGTAACACCAAGATTATCGGTAGCGCCCCAGATAGTCGACGTCTACGCATCCTAGAAGCTCTACTGATACAGCGAGATAAACCCACCCTTAATACGACCCAAGAGATGTTTTTGTTACCGTCAAGCCGTCGTATTGATACATCAAGAAACCCCCATCAAGGAGGACCTAATGAAGACACTACCAACCACGAAAATACCCCGAATTTTGACGCCGAAGTAGGACATGATCTCAGCCACGTGGGACACTTTTCTGAGCGGGAGAGCAGCCTGGCTGGCTCAGAGCGCACCTCAGCCAATCAAAACTCAGGTCCCCCGATGACGTCACAGACTGGTATTCCCGGCCGAGATCATCGTACACCAGACACCATATCATATCAGCTCCGATCAACCAATGAAAACCGATGAAAATTCCAGCCCTTTCACTTTTAATCCTGATCCTGGGTATAAATACCACCCGACTGCAGCATCCAACTCACTCTCTACCAGAAGATGAGGAAGGACTTATCCTCGAAACGCGTCGTAGTTTTTACTATTCTGTACCAAAGTTTTACTTGTATTTTGTGAGAATATACTTGAAAAGTCTTCCCGATTTTGTCATTCACCCGACTGATGAATTTTTCAAGTCTGCTGGCTGATTGTAGCGCTCTAGAGAAGAGAATTATCCGGAAAATAGAAAAATTGGATAAGAAAATAAACTCTGCCGATGCAGCCATTACTTTTAACTCAACCTGCCTAAAAGAGGGTCTCCTACCACGATATACCGAAGTCCAGCTGTTCGACCCGTCGGCCCAAAATGATCCTGGTACCCGTGCCTACAGACGTAGCCTCCTCCAGAGGCAGCTCCAACAGAAGCAGGCGCTGAAGGATGAGCTCACAGCCCTCCGGACCCGTCTCGTGGAGGAATGGGTCAACACCAGGGAAAGAAGAGCAGAGCAGAATGAAGACAGTACCGATCCAGACACCCCTCCTGAACCTGACAGCGACCCTGACGAAGATGAGGACGCCCCTGATGAGGACTCCCGAGAACCTGTCGATGACAACCCAGAATTCGACCCTACCAGCCAACAGAGAGAGGACGAGGAAATCGGGGGTGGCCTGAACTACCCTGACAACATTACCCATGCCCTCCGAATCCTTAAGAAGAGAGACATGCAGAAGAGGACCCGCACCATCCTGAAGAAATTGATCAACCTCAACGGTGGCAAACTTCGCATACCACAGGAACGCCAGGAGTACATCAATATCTCGGGGTATACCCCGACTCCTGCACAGGAACAAATCCTCAAGATGGGCCTCAACTGCCACTACGTGACCAGGCCAAGGCCCACTGATAAACGCCTCGAGGTCGAGCTGCTACTTGACTCAATCCTCGCCCTTCAAGATCGTGGCACCCTGCGGACTACTGATGCCCTCCAGCCCTTGCTTCTTGCTGAGGCCCTCACTGAGAGGGGTCGTTACACCAGTGGTATCGTCACCCAGGATATGAAGGCAGCTGCTAAGGAACTTAAGCAGGTTGCTGGTGTTACTGTTCGTAGGGCAGACAAGACTGCTGCCTTTGTGCTTATTGACACAGAGGAATACCACAAGAAACTCGACGACATCTTGGCTGATTCCTCAAAATTTGTGCGCCTCACTAGAAACCCTATCGAAGAAATCAAGAAAGAGGCTAACAAAACCATCGAGGCCGTGAATGCAGCAACCAATGCCATGCACCTACCAGGTATTTCAGGGGATTTCTGGCCGGGCTACCTTTATGGCAATGTGAAAACCCACAAGCAGGGCAACCCCCTACGCCCCATTATAAGTCAATGCCCTACTCCGACTTACCAGCTTGCCAAACGACTGAATGCCATCCTGACGCCCTACATTCCAAATCGTTACTGTGTAGCTTCATCCACTGAATTCCTGGATAAAATTAAGGACTCTACGTGTGATGGAGTTATTGCATCGATGGATGTAGAGT
>NC_090756.1:73466779-73498373 GCF_036898095.1 Palaemon carinicauda
TCGAAGGTAAAGATCCTTATCTTTAAACTTTTAAACTACTTTACATCACTGCTCCCATTTTGGATTTTGTCTTAATTACATTAACGTAAATTACCTGTCCAGCATTTCATTGGGGTAGCTGGGACGGAGCCGGAACAGAGCCTGAGAATGAGATGACTATAGACCTGACAAAGCTAGAGTAGGCCATAAATTATTGACATTTCTACGTGTGGAGTACTCCGGCCTCTGGACAGTAAATTTCCCTTTTGTATGTGAGTGATGGTTAGTGAATTGTGACAGTAAAGTATTAGCAGGGTGTTTGTGCCCCGAGAGTAAGTGCTCATATCCTCCCCTGTTGAACTTTATGTAACTGTTATAAGGAGACTTTCCCGGACTAAGTTCCCACTCAGAACACACAACATTAAAAAATTCTCCACACGAGTGGTCCTTCGAACCAGATCCTTTACCTTTGACTTATGAAGCATTAACGTAATTAATCAGCTTGATTGAGCATATAGTAACTCGCTATATCACTTACCCACACGCACGCAGCCAGTTTGTCGAATGTGTAATGCCCAGACTTTAATTGGGAAGAGAAATTTGTAATCATTATGATCTTTTTGTATCGACCACGTGTTTAAGGAAAGAACTACGTAACCAGGTTAATTTGTTGCTTGAATGTTCTCTACAGAAAGACTAGAATTTGTCGTAGGAACTTCACTTTGTCTCGGATCCGTTCACCCACGTGTGGCGGAATCCACTTATACCAGAAAGTTCTAAGCTACTTGAACTAAGGTTTTTTGTTGTTCAGACGCCCATGATTACTGCTCAGCTAGAGCACCGGTGTACTCGTTCTGTCAACTAATTTTGCTAGCTAAGCATCTAATTTGTAACATTTTGTACCTTGGTCTACCTTCCTTTGTGTCGTTTACCTTCCCTAACCAACATTAACTTTTATAACTAACGTTTCCCGTATACCTAGCACATGTCCTTGTCCTACAGAGCGAATTGGCGCAACATAATTTTAAGTGTTCTTACGAGTAACGTAGAAACTTAACCCCAAGTCCGTTTCATTCCACGTGTTTGTTCCGAGATGGCGGATCTTGTTTACAGCCCAAACTAAGGGTGCGTAATTGGTTGCTACCGTAAGTAAATAACTTTGTGTAGTTCATTTGATTTCCTTTAACGAGGAAATATTGTTTTTGTCCTTTAGCGAGGATATTTTTGTTTTACCTCTGCGTGAGGGAAATTTTATATTTGTTTAGCCTCCACGAGAGTGTATTCTATAAGCTAAGTCGTTGCCTCGTGCACCTATCTACATTTTGAGTAGTTCAGTGGCTGCCCCAGTGCGCCTGTAATTGTGAAATCGTAACAACAGTGTCAGCCTCGACCTGTTATTTTAACTTTTAACCTAAAACTTTGCATTCATAAGCCCATGTGCTTTCTAATATGTTCTACTTCAAAGTAAATTAATTAGTCATTATAGCCACGTGCGTAAATAATTCTGTTTAGTAAAGTCTAAAGTCACGTGACCTGGGCATCGTCTGCTTTGTTAGGCCCCAGGCAATTTGAATTTTAAAGTAGTTTTGTTATTTACCTTTGATTTATCATTTAAACAATTTTCCCCCATCATGAGTAAATTTAAATGTTCAATTACCATGCTATTAAATTTGTAAAGTTTCATTTTCATGATCTTTTGAAATTCAGTTACCCCTTATTTGCTTTTACGAATCCGTTCATCAAAACGTGGTCATTCCAAGATGGCGGACTTCATGTTTAACGTAAACAACCCTTCACTGCCTAAGGCGGAAACGCTTAGTTCCGAGGAGATTAACGCTAGGCTTAAGGAACAGGAATTAACATTCACCTTTGTTTGTGAGGACGCAGACCTAGCACTTCATGCTCTCGCTTCAGTAGATTTTCCCAACATGGGTCCTGAAGCCGTGGGTCATTTTAAAGGTGAAATTAGCAAAGTAAAAGACAAACTTAACCATTACAAGAATTTTTGGAGACGTCATTACGATCATCTTATTGTCAAATTAAATTATCCAGTGCTTTCTGCCTGTTCAAGTAAAATTGAGATTGCCTTTAATAGCCTCATGGCTCATCCAAATTTAACTATTAAAGCTAATCAGTCTAATTCTTTTTTAAGGGCGACACCTTCAGTGACACCTCCCGTTGTAAATGTTATTAACGATCCCCTAGTTGATCCTTTTAATGTCTTGGCAGTAAAGCACAATGTAATTAATTTTGCAACAACTCCCCAACATCGTCACATTCCAATACTATGTTGCCAACACGGCATACGATTAGTGAGTTTGTGTCAGTCCCACGTGCTCCGTCCTCATCTCCGAACCTTAAGCCACCCGCGTTTGATCACCCTCAACCCCCTTTGTCTTTGTCGCCGGTGACAGTCCGTCCCGGAGAAAAACTCATTCACAGTCTTAATATGGACCCCCCAACTGGTAGCGCAAATACCACTCAACCCAACCGTGTGCTTGAAGGCCAGCAGAGGCCTACACCGGTAAGGTCAGTCATTAAAACCGTACCATCCCATGGACCAGTGCTCACGTTGCCTGATTGTCCTATTCTTAAGCCCGTGACATCCGCTCCAACACGTGTTGACGCTAAAACATCCCCGTCAAGATTTGAAACCCGCCCTCAGAAAGAGCCGCGTGATCGCAAGGTTAAGACCTTAGCAGTCAGAAATGAACCTTGTGCACTGACGGCGGATTTAGCGAAGGTCACACATGTAGACCTAGCACCGGAGCTTAGAGCCTGTTTACAAATCAATTTGCTTAAGGATAACGGTACCATGAACGTCATTTATTTTCATTCACTTTTATATGGCGCAACTGTAAGCCTTTATTATTTTTGCCAAGTCGTACAGCAGCATTTTCCAGGTCAATCACTTGCTTTAACCTCAAAGCGTAAATTTAATTTTTGCCTTGACAACTTGTCATGTTGCTATAATCCCCCTGACATCCTTCAGCTCATGCTGAAAATAAGTTTTGTTTTAAATGTTCCCATCTTAAACTTTTCCGTTAAAGACGACATCCAAGACCCAAGCTGTCAGAAATACGATATCCCCATAGACCTAGTTCGTCTCGATTTGTCTTTCAGGCTAGTGTCAAACAAATTTTCACCTTTAAACGCCGAGAAGGAAGTAGCTTTTTTCCCTTTGTCAGGCGATGAATACAAAGTTTTCATTACGCCAGTAAATTTCTCTGTAAAATCATTTTATGTAAAACGTTGGGTGTCAGACCGGGATTGGGATTCACCCCCATAATTTTTAATTTGTCATTTGGCTGGACTTGTTGCTGAACTCGACTGATATTGGCTTACGTTTTGTTTGTTCTATCCGTACCCCTAGGGTGGGAAGAATTGAGTACTTTTAATCGTTCTGTTATTATTGCATCGTGCATTTAAAGTTAAAACTGATCATACGCTTAACTTAACGCTTCCGTGAAGCATTGCCTGCGTGGTTCAATACTCCCCAAATTCACGTGAAAGCATAACTTTTGATTCAATTGATTTTAATTAACGCCAACAGCGTTTTGTCAACTTTAAACGGACGTTGATGTGAAGAACAACTTCACCCATCATTCAGTCAGTAACCTTATCTCGCTCATACTAACAAGTAGTTGAATCACATTTGCCGGAACTAACCCCTGTCCCTTTTTTCTCCCCTTTATCCCCAGGGTGTGAAGAATTTTCTTCACTCTTCTTCTTTCAATCGTATTTTTAGCTCTCTTCTACTAATACTATAGCTACCCCTTAAACATTCTCTCCTACATCTAGTTTTCTTTAACGAAATATAGGGAGAACTAACCTAAACTAGTTGACAGTGACGCACGCCATGCTCGTGACGTCACAGCGTAGAGACGCACAATAGAGGGCCTTAGTGTAACCACGGCGTATCTTGGTTCTTTCCTTAAACTACGTGGGTCGAGATTAAATTCTTAAATTGCACATTTTTAAATAAATTCCAATACTGCTGAATTAATGCATCTTATATTTCTCAATACCAATTAAGGTTTGTTAATTTTAAGATGTATGCCCATCGTACCAGTCCATTGCTAATTAATCATTTTAAATATTAATTTTTAGCAAGCCAGAATAGGTAGGATTATTGTATACATAAACTCCCTTAGAGCAGCAAGATTTCTCTAAGTATTTAGTACAAAATCCTGCCTCCTCTGCACTCCTTGCAACAATATATTGCCCTGTCCTGAAGTCCCGATATGACAACCCCAATGGATTCCCGTGCGCATCAAGCTCCTCACCTGTCTGGAAAGGTGAAGCCAGGTGATCTCTTCAACCGTAGAGTCGGCCCATTTATCAAAAAGCTGCCCTGGCCTACTGATCTGCTGGGTCAGTGATTCCGTGCACTTCTGGCTCACCCCCATCCCATCCCACTCTCCCAAACGTGACTCACCAAGGAGTCCTGTTGCAGCCGGTCGGAGAGATTGAGAAGAAGAGGACCCTGGGATACCATAGTTGTAGCCAACGAGGATTCTTGGGGTGAGCCAGGCAAGAGTGCAACGTGCCAATTAGTGCAACAACCAGGTCAACAGCTATCACGGGCATAGGACTAATCTTCAAAGGAGTGCAGGTACTACATCAATGGCCATTTAGTTTTCCCCCATTTTTTATTAGCTTAGACTAATTTTAACTTTATAGGGAACCTGGCTAATTACACTATTCGGACTGTGTGCGGTGGGATTGTGTGTATATATTTTTTTCTATACAATTTTTTGCCTTTTGAGACTAACATAGTCTCTGGGTCACGTGGGCCACGTGCCAGACCCCATTTTGATTTTGATTGTTGCAGACCACGTGTCTAACCCATCATTTTCATTATTTGAATTGCATCTCTTTTGATACCATTTTTTGTCTTTGTTAAGATGTCCGTTTCTTTGATGTAAATTTGTGAATAAATCAATATTAGGTTAATTAAACCTCCTTAGTATTTTTGCTCCCTCATTTATTTTAATGTGTGAAATGAATAGTTGAGCACGGGACAAAGTACCCAATATTTAAAGAGAAAACCTAAGTAAGTCTATAGGTGGTAACAGCGAGGTACTTTGCATTAATATATTTGCTTCGAAGGTAAAGATCCTTATCTTTAAACTTTTAAACTACTTTACATCACTGCTCCCATTTTGGATTTTGTCTACCTTACATTAACGTAAAATAACTGTCCAGCATTTCATTGGGGTAGCTGGGACGGAGCCGGAACAGAGCCTGAGAATGAGATGACTATAGACCTGACAAAGCTAGAGTAGGCCATAAATTATTGACATTTCTACGTGTGGAGTACTCCGGCCTCTGGACAGTAAATTTCCCTTTTGTATGTGAGTGATGGTTAGTGAATTGTGACAGTAAAGTATTAGCAGGGTGTTTGTGCCCCGAGAGTAAGTGCTCATATCCTCCCCTGTTGAACTTTATGTAACTGTTATAAGGAGACTTTCCCGGACTAAGTTCCCACTCAGAACACACAACATTAAAAAATTCTCCACACTCAGGAAATAGCCTTATTTGTAGTTAGTTTTGTACTATAATCTTAAAACCCATATTTTCTTTTTACTTGCCTTAAAGTTATTACTAGTTTCTCTTCGGGAGTTAGTGGTTGTCTGTAGTTAGTCGTTTTCTTTGTGAGCATGACTTTCAATATTGCCAGCAAAGAATCAAAGGTCTGTTGTGTCATTCGTAAATATTCGTAAAATTTGTCGTCGTATAGACGAGACTGACGATATAAATTGTAAAATTCACTTTTTTCCATCCTCTGTTCATTAAAGTCATGAATCTAAACTTTTCTACACAGTCTATTATCAATTTTAACACTTCAGTTTTCAATTAGAAGCAATTTCTTACTTAAGCCGGACAGTGGCATGTTTACAAGGAGGGAAATCTTCGACTACTGAGTGAGCCAGTGAAGAAGAAGAAGAAAAAGGACAGAGGTGTGGCCAAAGACTATATACTGAAGGAAGATAGGAAGGCTCAAAATAGAATGTTAATACGCTAGTTGGCAACTCCAAAGTGAAGACAATAGTTGGTTGCTCCGATTTCAGATGGCGTTGTAGGTATACATCGTTTGTCGTCTGTTTGTTTATATTCAGAATTTGATAGTTGACTCAAACGAAAAAATGGCGCCGACAGTAAAGAAGTCACACAAGTGTGTTGTGTGCCATAAACAAAAAGAAACCGATCCTCATTTGGTATTTCACAGGTTCCCTAAGGACAAAGAACGGTGAGTCCAAACAGTATACTACATGCAGTATGTGATGCTAATGAGTAAGCCCCACTGATATTGGATGTAAGATTAAGGCAAGGCATCCACAGTAAATCTCTTTTGTTTTTTATTTTTTGTTGGCTTGTATGCTACCTTATTTCTATTCCCAACCCCCGTATGATTGTTTTTGTGTGTGATACAATTTTGTGTTATTTTGATCCTTCTGATTGTACATTTATACAATTATTTGTTTATAATACTAAACTATACGTGAGTGCATCATGCTTTTCCATTTCAATAAAAAATAAGATACAATTGTGTTTTTATACACCTAATATCTCTCCATCTTACAGTGGCCTACAAACTGTAATTAAATGTATGCCTACACATAAGCATTTGTGGCTCAGTTCAACAAATCAGATATACAGTATGTTTTGATTTATTCGTATGTGGTATTGTATAGAACATTTAAAAATGGTTGTAATATACTGTACAATACTTAAATTTGCAAAAAAAATAACTAAATCATAAGAGATATGGCTATTGAATTTCTGAAAAATAGACTGAGAAACATGATTTGCAATTTAGTTACCTAAAATTTAAAAATATCATGAATATGTGAGTAAAATATACTGACATAGTAATGCAAATTATGAACAAATATGTCGCAAAATTTACAATCGAATTCCATCCTATATACCCGTAAGCATTACCGCTCTGAATGTTTGGTTGCTCGCTCAAGAGATGGCGCCATTTGTTTCGCATGGGAGTATCTGGCATCTTTTCATAGCACACTCATTTGTGTGTTAAAAGCCTGAGCCTTCCTATCTTCCTTCAGTATATAGTCTTTGGGTGTGGCGTTGCCACGGTTCCGGTGTGGCCACCCAACCTTGAGTCGCTGGGTTGCCACCGAGTCATGCCGCTAACCTCCCTGCTTGCCGCGCTTTGGTCTGGCCGGGCCCTTATTGCTCACTCCGCAAAGTAAGTTTGGGGGCACTCTATCTCTTTATAGATAGGTGCAAAGCTTCTAAGCTTATTCTTATTATTGTTATTAAGTTTATATCATCTGTGCTTTAAATAAATTAATATCATAATGAGGTTCTCAATCTTTACTTTTATTCCCTTCTACTTTGAAATTGGATATGATAACACCTTGCTATCATCAGTTTTGGCAACCTGTTGTGGTAATCAGTTTGGGCTTCTTAAACTCTTCTTTTATATTCATTGCCCTATCTATAAATGCAGCCAGATCCCTGCTAGGATTTTTCAGCATACCTAAACTTATTTCTACATTCTTTAGCTGTTCTAACTTTGGGCATAAAAATAAATGTTCGGTGGTGTCTTCTTCCTCTTTGCATAAATCACACAAATTGTCATCATATTTTCCCTTGAAATTTGCTTTTAAGTTGAGCATATTTAATCTTGCTTTCATTTAATAAATCTTATTTTTTTCATTATTTTCTTTTTTATTCTTCTATAGTTTCTTCTTAAATGCAAATTAGGAATGATGGGCCGTAGTAGTACGGAGAGGAGGTCCACCGGGTACTTTGATAACGGCTCCCGTTTCGTTCGCCGCTCTTCCCCCTCAAAGAGTTAAAATCTATTCGGGGTGAAGATTGCTATGTCGTATCAAGAAATACGTCCCCTGATAGCCTATTATGCGATATCCTTAGGGATATATTAAGGATACTCGCGCTAGGAGTTAAAATTCTGGAGACATATGGTTAATTCTCTGGGAGTATCACTGTAGCAAATATCCCTTAGAAAGCTACCTAAAAGAACCTTCCATCAGGACGACATCGCTATCTCACCCATAAATAGATTTTTCGCTTTGCTCAAAATCCATTTACCAACACAACTTAACAGTGTAATGCCACCATAGTTATCTGGGCCATCAATAGAACCTTTCCTTTCATACAGAGGTTTGATCATACTCATACATCAGTCAGATGGCTCTATTCCTGTTGTTAGTAAAATATCAATCTTCTTAACTACAATATTTATGATAGACTCAGAAAAATTCTTAAGGTTTCATCAAGGCTACTGTCAATTCCACATGCTTTATTGTTCTTCAACTTACAAATTAACCGTTTTACTTCTAAGGTGGTAAATAGCCTATTGATGAGTTCATTATTAGAGTGATTAATAGTTCTCGGATCGAAGGGGCTGTTCTCCAATATGTTTTCATTGGTTTTTTGACTGAGATTTTCTAAAGAATTAAAGCAACATGATGTTACATTGAATAAAATATTCTAGGGCCAATGCTATAGTTTATAATTTGATTTGTTTATATTCTTCCACTATTTTTCATCTTCAAAATTTGGTGTAGCCTACATCATTTATTTAAGAACAAAAGTTCTTCAAATTTCCTTTAAAATGGATTCGAATTGTTCCTAGTTTGTTCATATTTCTAAAAATTTTCTTAAGGGGCTTACAGCCAAACCAACCCCTGTTACCCCCAGGAGCGACTCCCTTCATTCAACAGCACCTCCAACCCTCCAATAAACCCTCCCCCCCCCCACCCCCTACCCTGAAGAAAAAAGTGAAATGACCTCCATGTTCACAGATACACACAAATTTCGGTTATGATGTAATTTTATTTTCACTTATGTTCCCCCATAAGGAATAAATACGGTTTCAAAGTTTACTCACGCACACACACACACACACACACACACACACACATATATATATATATATATATATATATATATATATATATATATATATATAAAGAGAGAGAGAGAGAGAGAGAGAGAGAGAGAGAGAGAGAGAGAGAGAGAGAGAGAGAGAGAGAGAGAGAGAGATCAGCTGTTACCTTTAGTTTACGCTAGAGCAGTCAGCACGACCGATATCGACGTCAAGTGATCAAGTCCCTGAGGTTAGCCAAACGATTTTACTGAAATTCAGAGGAAGTTCTTAATTATTGTTGTAAGTATACACGTAGAGCTTTATCTGTTACCAGATAAATGGTCAGTTGTTAGTTAGGTCAAAGAAAAGTCTGTGGAGGTGACGAGTGAGTTCAGGTACTTCCTCCTTCAGCCAGTGGCTCTGTAGGTAAGCTAGCCTACCAATGTACACTTTCAAAAACACTTATATTACTTAGAATGACATGTGCGCTCATCTTATGTAAATCTAAAGTACGTCTCTGGAATCTTGGTATGCTATGTAGAATACGTCTGTTCGTGAATATAATCGGAGCCCATAATCCACCAATAGGAAAAAAGATAGTACGGTTTCGTTATAGCATGTGGGTAAAATTATAGAACAGTGCAATAAATAGTTCATAGAAAATAAAACTGTTTTCAATGTATATTGTGATGTGTTGAACTATTTCGATGATAATTTCTGACGGAAATTCATAGTTTTTGAGTTATGGTGGGTTCAACTATAGAATGATGCATTATTAGTAAAGATATTGAAACTTGCATAATTGAATAGATCTTTACTAATACACTATTGGTTTTATTTTACAAGAACACTATGTTCCTCACATGATTTTAAACAGCATATATCAATTAATCATTACTAGTTCATTAGGTTTCATAATTAAATCTGAGGAGATTGGTCTAAATAAAAAATGTTGGTTCGCTCACCTCTCCAGAAATTTTCTAAGTCCGGTTTTGATCCGCACCATGACATGGGTAGCTCCTGCTAAGTTTTCAAACTTCCCCGATAGGTAGAGTCCGTGTCGTCCCATGCTAAGAATCAGGTTTCATTGTATATTATTACATGGCAATGTAACCTAGGAAAAAAACTACTGTTTCTTATAGAAAAAAATACGCTCTCTTCGAAAATGACACTCGTTCCCGTCGCAAATTAATAGTTTCAGAAATAAATATACATCTATATCCTCCAATAATGGGGGACCCCCAGTGGGAACTCGGGGTTTTGGGTGGGGAAAACATACTGGGGAATCGATATATAAACGTAAAACAAGCCTTTTCTTCTCTATACATTACCTTCTTGAAATTATAATAACTGGAGGAAAATACAAAACAGTATATCTGGATAAACTTTGGAGGCGCCGTTACAAAGATTGTGTCATAAGAAAATACAGTAACCAGTGCTGCCCACGTCCGATGTAGATCAAATGTTATTTTGTGACCTGTCATACTACTAGGCTAGGTTAGGTGGGTTTGTTAGGTTCTGTGCCCTTTTTGTACATTTTATATATTGAGTAAAACTTATATGGAGAAATTATTTAATATATGGAAATATCTATCCTTACTATCTTTAATAATGTCAACGTGCCGTTGTAACTCTGTGTACCATATGTCAACGTTGGTAACACTGTGTATTATTGGTAACGTTGCTAATGTTATCGTTCGTTCGTAAGAGAAGTGACACCGTGCATCTTAAAGTTATCTGAATTGGTTGATCTGTTTGTTTCCGATTGAAATGAACATCAAATTCGCTTAATTCACATTATTTACTATAGGAAAACAATTATATTTCGTTTCCCCAGTATTTTTTCCCCACCCAAAACCCCGAGTTCCCACTGGGGGTCCCCCAATTTGCGACGGAAACGAGTGTCATTTTTGAAGAGATCGTAATTTTTTCTGTAAGAAACAGTAGTTTTTTTCCTAGGTTACATTACCATGGAATAATATACAAAATTACCAAGAATCATTCAATTTTACAATTTATTGCTGTCCCATCAATATACATTCTTACCCCTCCGATTTTAAGTCTGTAGTTGGTTGGGATACGTCCTTTACAGTGGCATTTGATACTGCTGTAATAATTATCATTTTTGGGTGCTACTATAGCGTGAGGTCTACCGCCATATGTGGCCTACCCAGGTGGAGGGTGAGGTCTACCACGTGACCAGCGTCCCACAGCTCCTAAATCAGTTTTTCCCTCGGCCTAAAAGAGATATCATCGATTGAGGGTACTAAAAATGTTGCTGAAGGAGTTTTATAGAAGAGTCATTCTGACAGAAGAAGCAGCACTCGCCTTTTTAAGAGAGCACAATCTCTTGGATACAGTTCAAGAAGCAGTTCTATTTGTGTCATTCTTAGAAGATGTACGAAGTGTGTATCGCTAGAATAAATGTATGGAAATATATGATAATCTGTTTGATGTATGAAGAGTGTATCGCTAGAATAAAAGTATGGAAATATATGATAACATGTTTGATGTACGAAGAGTGTATCGCTAGAATAAATGTATGGAAATATATGATAACATGTTTGATGTACGAAGAGTATATCGCTAGAATAAATGTATGGAAATACATGATAACATGTTTGATGTACGAAGAGTGTATCGCTAGAATAAATGTATGGAAATATATGATAACATGTTTATTTTTACCTTTATTCCTTTATTTAATGTAATTAGAAATCCAATTATCTATTTAAGTCATTTCTAAGATATGTTTGAATTAAGTGTTTATTGCTTAAACAAATGTATTAAATGTGTTTTATCTATGAGGGACGAATAATTCAGCGGTAGACCTCACGCTATAGTACTAACGGGAGGTAGATCTCACGCTATAGTGTGGTAGACCTCACGCTATAGTAGCACCCATTTTTGTTAGGTAGGGGAAAGGTCGTTATAATTCGTCGTTTACTGAAGCCATGTCCAAGCTACTCAATCGCATTGCTTCCTACATGACATGACCATAATAATACCCGTTTGGTGGCGCTCTGTTCGCCTATCAGCTTGTGACGCAAGCTTGAACATTTATTGATGTTCGGACTTATGTTTTTGCTAATCCCAACAATATACATTCTTGACCCCTTGTTAAGATTGTAGTTTGTTGGGACACGTCCTGAAATTATGCCGAACACTAATTTGTTATGGATACAACCAAAGATTAGGTTAGCCAACATCTAGTTGAGATGTTTCGGTAGATTAAGCCAGTGTCAAATAATCCGCCCAAACTAACCTTTCGTTTCCGTGCGCTAGTAGGCCTACTTTTGTTGGCCGCATGATTTAAAAATTTTTACCCCCCCCGCGACCCGAGATTGACCTGAACCACGAGGTCGGCCTTTCCAACGCTAATCGCCGTAATGGACAGGCGTGTTTCCTATAGTTTTTCTTTGATCGGTGTGGTTAAGTTTATTACTCATATAGATCAGCTTGATGCATTGAGGACATTAAGGTTTTTAGACTATGAGTATTAAGGTAATCCTTAGTAACTTTTGTATTATTACAATGTGGTTAAGATATGATTGTTCTCACACAGATACAAAACTTCGCTATTTATAGGGAATACTTTCGGCGCAGCTGAAAGATGAGCCATGATAATTTTAGTGAGGGATAACTACCCCATCCTCTAGTTAGCGGGTGGGGGGTGGGGTAGACTGGCTACCCCGCTCACTCACACCTCTCGGCTGAGTAACCACTTTACTTTTTGGCTCGGTAAAGGACGGACATGCTGCCCTTCTCTCCCGCAAAGACCTCCCTTGATGTTTTTTGTTTATTTTTTTATTTTCTGTTTTTCTTGTGTGTTTTCATTTATATTACATACAGTATATATGAGTGCATATATGTATAAATGGAAATATACGTTGTTAGATACGTGTAACTTTAATTGCTGTGGACATCGTATCCAACTGCCTCCGCCGTAAGGGAGTTGTCATAGCCGCCCTACCCTGCGACTGATGGTCGGCAGGTTCTCAATAATCATACATACATACATATACCATGGCACTTCCCCCAATTTTGGGGGGTAGCCGACATCAACTAAGAAACCAAAAGGGGACCTCTACTCTCTACGTTCCTCCCAGCCTAACAAGGGACTCAACCGAGTTCAGCTGGTACTGCTAGGTTGTGTTTATTTCATTACAGAATAAAGTGTATAACAGTTCAGCTTCCTTTCGAGAAATTATCTTACAAGGAAGGTGACTTATTCCCCGAATAGTATATTTTGTGCGGAGCATGAATTGTAATTGATAACAACTTCCTTTTTTCACAGGTAACAGCGACGTAGAACACAAGGCCGAGTGCTACGGCTGCCCTGTTCGTTATCCTGCGCTCCATGTGGTAGCTCGTGAGCTGCCTTCATTACGAGGTAGCATTCGCTGTCAACCTTCAACTTGATGTTCCTCCTTCGAGGGGAACTTCTCTCTCTCTCTCTCTCTCTCACAAGAGAGAGAGAGAGAGAGAGTGATTTTTGTTTGCACCTACGCTTTTTTCCCCTTAGAGCTTGGAGAAAGCTTTACTTAGGCCATGTCCTCTTGCGGGAGGACTTCTCTCTCGTTCGCGAGAGAGATTTTTACGCCTACGCTTTTTTCCCATAGAGCTGGGAGAAAGCTTGCCTTAGGCGATGTCCTCCTTCGGAAGGACTTCTCTCTCATTCGTGAGAGAGAGTTTCTTACGCCTACGCTTTTTTCCCATAGAGCTGGGAGAAAGCTTGTTTGTTCCGACACAGATACAAACCTTCGCTATTTATAGGGTATACTTTCGGCGCAGCTGAAAGACGAGCCATGATAATTTTAGTGAGTGATAACTACCCCATCCGCTAGTTAGTGGGTGGGGGGTGGGGTAGACTGGCTACCACGCTCACTTACACCTCTCGGCTGAGTAACCACTTACTTTATGGCTCGGTAGAGGACGGACATGCTGCCCTTCTCTCCCGCAAAGACTTGCCTTGATGGTTTTTTGTTTATTTATTTTTTTTTTCTTTACAGGTAACAGTGGCGTAGAACACAAGGCCTAGTGCTACGGCCGCCCTGTTCGTTATCCTGCGCTCCATGTGGTAGCTCGTGAGCTGCCCTCATTACGAGGTAGCATTCGCTGTCAACCTTCAACTTGATGTTCCTCCTTCGGGGGGGAACTTCTCTCTCTCCCTCGCGAGTTTTGTTTACACCTATGCTTTTTTCCCATAGAGCTGGGAGAAAGCTTTACTTAAGCTGTGTCCTCTTGCTGGAGGACTTATCTCTCATTCGCGCGAGAGAGTTTCTTACGCCTACGCTTTTTTCCCATAGAGCTGGGAGAAAGCTTGTTTTAGGCAATGTCCTTCTTCGGGAGGACTTCACTCTCGTTCGCGAGAGAGAGAGATTATTAAGCCTTTGCTTTTATCCCATAGAGCTGGGAGAAAGCTTGTCTTTGGCAATGTCCTCTTTCGGGAGGACTTCTCCCTCTTTCTCGAGAGATCTTTCACGCCTACGCTTTTTTCCCATAGAGCTGGGAGAAAGCTTGACTTAGGCGATCTCCTTCAGAAGAACTTCCCTCTCGTTCATGAGAAATAACTTGTAGGAGCTTGCTGATCCACCAGGGGCGGTGGCAGAGCTTTCTCCGAAGCAGGTTATCCCTTCGGGGGGACGAGTCTCTCGTCCTCAAGAGAAGACTGCTTCTGGGCATCGGCGGTCCCCCGTTACTCTTAGGGTTCTCCATCAGGGGCGAAACGAAAGCCTTCTCTTAAGCGACATTCTCCTTCGGGAGAACAAACCTCTTATGCGGAGGTGTTATCTTGAACCTGCTGGTTCTCCTTGATCCTTCTGGGTCTCGTTCGATCACCCTTTTGGGCTGACGTGATCGTTGAGCCTTCGGGCTCTCGTCATGTTGATCATGCGGGCTCTCGTCATGTTGATCTTGCGGGCTCTCATGACAGTAGGAGTCCTTCGGGACTCTGCTCGAAACCTTTGGGTTTCAGTTACGCTGAACCTTCGGGCTCTCGTAACGATGGTAACATTGAGACTTTGGGAACTTGTGCCATCAATCATGCTGACCTTTCGGGGTCTCGTGACAGAGGAACCTCGGTTCCTCGTTACGCTGATCCTTTGGGGTCTCGTAACAGTTATGCAGAACCCTTGGGCTCTCGTAACTTTAGTCACTCTGACACTTCGGTGTGTTGTGACAGGGAAACTGCGGTTTCTCGTTACGCTGACCCTTCGTGGTCTCGTAACATTAGTTACGTTGAACCCTAGGGGTCTCGTAACTTTAGTCACTGACACTCCGGTGTTTTGTGACAGGGAAATTGCGGTTTCTCGTTACGCTGACCCTTCGAGGTCTCGTAACATTAGTTACGTTGAACCCTAGGGCTCTTGTAACTTTAGTCACTGACACTTCGGTATTTTGTGACAGGGAAACTTCGGTTTCCCGTTACGCTGACCCTTTGGGGTCTCGTAACATTAGTTACGCAGAACCCTTGGGCTCTTGTAACTTTAGTCACTCCAACATTTCGGTGTTTAGTGACAGGGAAACTTCAGTTTCTCGTTTGCGCTAACCCTTCTGGGTCTCAAAACGCAGTTCACGCTGAACCTTTGGGTTCTCGTGACCATAGCCATACTTATATGACAGAGTTGTTCCGTAACCGAAATACAAACCACGCTATTTACATAGGGTATTACTTTTGGCGTAGCTGAATGGCGAGCCATTAGATTTTAACGAGGGTTAACTACCCTTTCGCTAGCTAGCGAGGGGGTAGGGGAGGGGTAGCTTGCTACCACCCCCCCCCCCCCCCACACACACACACCGGTGAATTGCCTCACTTCGCTTTTGGCTCAGACGACGAGCAGACGTCTCTGTTCCCGTCCTCGCATGGCAGCCAATTAAAGTTTTGTCTTTACTTAATTACAGTGAACCCTCGTTTATCGCGGTAGATAGGTTCCAGACCCGGCCGCGATAGGTGAAAATCCGCGAAGTAGTGACATCATATTTACCTATTTATTTAACATATATATTCGGGCTTTTAAAACCTTCCCTTGTACGTAGTACTGTTAACAAACTACCCTTTAATGTACAGAACACTTAATGCATGTACTACAGCACCCTAAACTAAAACAGGCACAAATATTAAAGGCGATTTTATATCATGCGTTTCCTAAACACCTAAAAAGCACGATAAAAAATGGCAACCAATGTTTTGTTTACGTTCATCTCTGATCATAATGAAGAAACAAACTCATTTAGTGTACACATATATGTATAGGTTAGTTTTTGCATCGATTATATTGATTATACAGTATGTTGATTTTGTTATTACCAATGTTTTACTTAATTTTTCTTAGGACTTCCTAATGAAATGTTTTTCTTTATGACGCCGCCTGAAACGACGGCGTCTTAAAGTACTGTACGCTCAGTAAACAACCACGCTCAGAACAAACAAGGCATTTAACGTGCATGATGAAAGTGATAAATAATGATACAGTATTTACAGTAAAAGCATTTACAAAATATGTTACCTTACAAATATAATTTACCGTATCTATATAGAATCATACAGTACTGTACTGTACATATTGTACGTAGCAAAGCAGGAAAACAATTTAAGAGAGAGAGAGAGAGAGAGAGAGATTGTTTTACGTACGTACTGTAAAGGTAAATTTTAAACAAAAAAAATCAATTTACGAGAGAGAGAGAGAGAGAGAGAGAGAGAGAGAGAGAGAGAGAGAGAGAGAGAGAGAGAGAGAGAGAGAGAGAGAGAGAGAGAGATTGTTTTACGTACGTAAATGTAAATTTTAAACAAAAAAAATATGATAGGTTACAACATGTAGACTTTTAAAACCTTCCCTTTAACTTAATGCATACAGTACTAAACTATAAAACAGGCACAAATATTAAAATGTTAGAATATTAAAGTAAAAAATAAAGATTGTTACTATACTCACCACGAAAGAAGTTCAAGAAAAACTTGGATGATGATGGCGATGAATTTGCTGCACAGTAGAAATGATGATGATGAAGCTGATGATGTGTTTTACTGTGCAGCTAATGATAGTATTTTACGTCTCTTCAGACGGAGTTGTCTTTTCCTGGGACACCTCTTCAACTTCTTCAATTTCTTCCGAAGGTGTAGTAGCAGGAGGAACTGGCTCTTTTTTGCGAGGCTGGAAGAGCATTGTGATCGGAAGTTGTTGCCGCTGCATCTTTTTTTGATCTAAGAGCATCCTGTAGGGAGTCATGATGTCATCGACCTTGTTGGAGAATTGCATAGACCGAACCATATCCTCGTCCCACTCTTGCAACATTTCTTTCAACTCCTTCGCATGGTTGCAGGCCTTGGCAACCCGTTCTAATGTTAAGCCCGTTTCTTCAACATTTTCTTGGGTCTCTTCCTGTGTTTCACTCTCTTCTTCACTTGCAGATTTCGTCAGGTCTTCTAGGTCTGCGTCAGTTAGCGGCTGGGAATGGCAGTCCAACAACTCGTCGACGTCTTCAGTCGTCATGTCGCCAAACCCGTCACCTCCAATTATGGCAGCCAACTGCACAGATTTGCGTATTGCAGAGTGTTGGATTTCAGACGGAGTAAATCCCTCGTCGTCGTAAACAATCTGGGGCCACAACTTCTTCCAGCTCGCATTCACGGTTGCAGGTTTCATCTCTTGCAGTGCCTTCTGAATATTCTGCAGGCACGTGGCTATGGTGTACTGCCGCCAGTACGCCTTCAAATTAAAATCTTCATCCTCATCATCTTGGGCAGCATCCACACACGCAACGAGGTCCGCCAAGGTATTCTTCGTGTAGAGGGCCTTGAATGCCCTGATAACCCCTGGTCCATCGGTTGAATTAATGACGTGGTGTTGGGTGGCAGGAACTCAACCTGAATGCCCTCATGCGACAGATCAGTTGCGTGTCCACCAGCGTTATCCATAAGGAGAAGGATCTTGAATGGCAAGCCCTTGTCTACGAGATATTTGCTGACTTGCGGGATGAAACACTGGTGGAACCAGTTGGAGGTCAGCATCTTTGTAATCCATGCTTTTGGATTATGCATCCAGTACACGGGAAGGAGATTCTTATTCTTATTTTTCAAAGTGCGAGGATTTTTCGACTTATGAATAAGCCCCGGCTTTAGCAAAAATCCAGCAGCATTGCCACACATCACGAGGGTAACGAGATCCTTGAATGCTTTAAAGCCAGAGGCTTTGGCTTCCTCTTTGAACAGGAAAGTTCGCGACGGCATTCTCTTCCAAAACAAGCCGGTCTCATCCATATTAAACACTTGTTCCGGCTTGTATCCACCTTCGGCGATAATATTCTTGAACGTCTGGTTCACGTAAGTTTCAGCAGCGGCAGTGTCAGCTGAAGCAGCCTCGCCATACATGGAAACGCTTTTCAGGGCGAAGCGTTTCTGAAACTTCGCGAACCATCCTTTGCTGGCGGAAAAACGTTGTTTCTGACGCTGGGAATCAGTGTATGTCCCTGGTTGAGGTTCATCTGCATCATCATCTTCTTCAGCATGGTTGCCGTCGTCGTCTTGAGGTTCCTTTGCAGCAAAATTCTCATACAAGCTCAAAGCCTTTGTTCGGATGGTGTTCGTATTCAAGGCTATGTTCTTCTTCCGGCAGTCGGCAATCCTCACAGCTAAAGCACCTTCCATGCGTACGATCGTTTTATTACGCGTTGTAACGACTCGCTTCGCTGATCTGCTAAAGGTGATTGCAGCCGTCTTTCTAATGTTCGCCTCGTCCTTCTTGATATAGCGAACAGTAGATTCGTTGATTCCAAAATGGCGCGCTGCGGCTGCGTAGCTTCTACCGTCTTTCAACATATCGAGAAGCGTCATCTTTTCAGCAATCGTCATCATCCTTCGGTGGCGTTTAGGCTCACTACCAGCCTTAGTAGAAGTAGAACGCTTGGGAGGCATTGTACAGTAGGATTTAACAGAAAGTTAAACTTAAAACAGTCGCACACAGCACAGATTAAACTTCACAAACTTAAGAACGTCTACTCAGCGATACTCGGTAACAGAAAGTGGATGACCCGGGCCCGTGAGAACCTAGATGCTGCGGGTTGGAGATGTGGGCAAAACACCAATCACAGACTAGATAACAAAACTTGAGTTCTGATTCGTCATCTATCAGCGCTTGAACCAATCACAACCCGTCTTATATGATGCGTAGGTTACCAACTCAAAGTACAAGATACCCCGCGTATACCGTACGTACAGTATTAATAATAATAATAATAAATAATGATAATAATACAGTAATAATAATAATAATGATAATAATAATAACAATAATAATTTTATTAACAACAACAACAATAATAATAATAATAACAATAATAATAATAATAGCTTTACGTATGCTATTTTATTCTTTTGTAGGATGTGTCTCTCTCTCTCTCTCTCTCTCTCTCTCTCTCTCTCTCTCTCTCTCTCTCTCTCGTACGCTTATTCGAAATGTGATTTTTGCAACAAAGAATATTATTGGATGCAGTACTTCGTACGTATACATACAAAAGATTCATGGAAAAGAAGCACATCCATTACATTTGTAGTACAGTAGTAGCCAACAGCAGCCTTACACCATTCTAATATGGTATGACTGCATCTAATTTGCGTTTCATGTTCGATTTAAGTTTACTACGTACTGTATACAGTACTGTATTATCGTATGATCACATTCTCTTTTCGTGTTTTATTTCTTTCTGTGCTGAATTATATATCATATGTAATGCAATGAACAATCAGTAAGAGCAGATGTTACTAATTACAGTATTAATGGAATTACAGGTAACGAAATATCGTATTTGGGGGTCTTCAGATTTCGCGGTATTTTCGAAATTTTCGGAAAATCCGCGATATGTGTATACAGTATATATGGGTTATGGAAAAAACCCGCGAAGTGGTGAATCCGCGATGGTCGAACCGCGAAGTAGCGAGGGTTCACTGTACTTACTTTTCTTATACTCAATATATATGTAAACATATTTTCATGTTTATGTATATATTTGAGTATAGAAATCAGTAAGTTTCCTTTTCAGTGTTCGTGCTGTGTGTGTGTAGTGTACGATATCACCGTGTAGCCCACCGGCAGTCAGGCCACCACGGTGTAATTTCATGGATCGCGATCTCTTCCTTGGTCCTTCGGTTCTTCCTTCGGCTCCTTCCCCGGGCGCAGTGGGGAGTCGTCATCGCTGAACTTATTATTGTTTCTCCGCTGCTCTTCCTTCCTTACGGGGAATGTGGGTTTCAGCGAAGGAAACATGAGAGTGTAGTTTGACTACGGTCTCTCTATCTCTCTCGAGGTCGTTCACCCTTTACTACGTACTACTTTTACCACGTACTACGGTAGCTTCCTTCCCGTGACGGGTGGAGTTGCTACGCCGTTCATTTTATCTCAATTATTTTTTATGAAATCTAATTGTATTTGTTAACTTTTCAGCTTTTGTAGAACGCTTCCCTTCGGGGTTTTTCGTTCTTACTTTTAGTGAACATCCTTAATTGAATTACATAATTATAATTGTTATAATTCTGTTTTTGTTACATTTCTCTGCCCTTCCCCCTTCCTCGTGAGTGTAAGTGGGGGTTGAGGGCACATGCCTGTTGTGTAATTCTTGTGTTCTTTTCCCTCGGGGTTCCTCTTCGGAGTCTCCCCGGGGGAATGAATGTTAACTAATTACTTTTTTTTTATTTTTTCACAGTTAACGATCTAGTTTTTTCGTTTGCCTAATGTGACAACGAAGCAGAGCTGTCTTGTTGGGGCCTGGGGAGTCTGCTGTTGCTGTCTCCTCTATAGGACTTCGTCAGGGGCGTGTCTCCTTCTCCTGGAAGTTCTCCCGTGACAACTGACAGCTCTTCAGTTCATCTTAGAACTCTCAGGAGGTTCGCCTCCATGGGTGGGTAACTTCCCTTCCGAGAAAGGTTCCCTGCCCAGGTTTAAGTTTTTTCCCTTCTGGGGGGAACTTCTCTTACCTTAATTATTATCATTTGTTCCTGGTCCTCCGGCGGTTATGCTCTTGGTGCTGAGCGACTGCTTTTGTAACCTTGCTCAAGGGGCTAAGCGGTTGCAAGCCCGGACCATGGAATTTGTGCGACTATGCTCTTGGTGCTGAGCGGTCGCACCGCACCTGCAGCTACGCTCAAGGGGCTGAGCAGCTGCAGGAGCCTTTCTTCGGAGGATTGCTCTTATAGGTCACTTGCTGACCCATCGGCCCTATGGGCTCCATCTTCAGTCTCTTCTACGAAGTGTTCACCTCTCTCGTTCGCGAGGGAGGACACTCAAAGAGACTCCTCTTCGGAGGACTCCTTCTGCTGTTGTTGCTGAAGGTTTCCCTTTAGGATATCGTATAATAACAGGGGACGTATGCTTGACACGCCACATAGCTATCTTCATCCCACATAGGGTTTACGCTTCGAGGGGGAAGTTGGTGACAAGATATGGGAGGAGCCGCTACAAAGTTCTCCTCCTCCGTTACTGTTATGGTACTTGGATGACATCATAAACGATGCCATCTTGGCTGACGTCATCACCGCCTGCGTCCTCCATTACTTTTGGCGTCAAGGCCAGCCTCCATGATACAGTAAGATTGGGAGGGAGCCTGCCAAGGCCTAATAGAGAAAAGGGTGGGTCCATCAGGACGATATGGCTATCTCACCCGAAAATAGATTTTTCACTTTTCTCAAAATCCGTTTTTTGGGCAAGCCATGTCATCCTGATGGAAGTTCCTAAAGGGTAGCTTCCTTGGGTATATATAACTACGGCGATATTCCCAGAGAATTTACCTTAAGGTACCCAGAATTCTAACTCCTGGAGCGAATATCCCTAATAAAAGAACCAGGGATATCGCGAAATATCAGAGGACGTATTCTTGACACGCCACAGCAATCTGCACCCCGAACAGAGTTAACACTTCGAAGGGGTCAATTGGCAAGAAAACGAAAAACGAGAAAGAAAGGAGAGCCGCTCGCAAGGTATCTCTCCTCTCCCGTTTCGTAAGCGTGCATTGCGCCGCTCACGGCGCCATCTGTATTCCTTTTTGCGTAGCTCAACAACTTGGTGTTTTTTCCCTGTGTTATCTCGCAATTCTTGGATTATTTCAACTTGATAATGCTTTCTCCAACTTCTTCTGCTTCTGATAAGTTGAGTATTATTTCTTTTATGTATAAATGTAAGCTCTTGGTAATTTTAAAATGATTTGATAGTGATATCGTTGTTACAAGAGCTGTTGCCTACCGGAGGCGTCCTGGACGCTGTCGCTCGCTATGTATGAGTTATTTAGTTAGCCAAAGCGACGATCCTGGCTGTTTCGCTTTAATAATTTTAGCTATTCAGCGTTACATAGGTTTTCTTTATATGATGCTTTTAGTACAGTGATACCTCGGTAGTCGAACGACTCTATACTCGAACAATTCGGAGTTCGACCAAAATTTTCGAGAAATTTTTGCTGCGGTGCTCGACCAAAAATTCGGTACTCGACCAGCCGAACACGTGACGACCGCATGGGCTTTGTGATGATCGCGCCATCTCGGCCACTCTCGCTTGTTCGGGAAGCATCAGTTCTCTCGAGAGCGTCACTCAGACAACGCGCGATCAGCATTCGTTGTGATTTAGTGATTTTCAGTGCTTTTAATTGCTTTTTTAGCTTTCATAATGAGTCCCAAGAAAGTAATGAGTGTTAAGGGGAAGGAGAAGAGGAAAACAGTGCGAACAACGATCGAGTTGAAGAAGGAAATTATAGCGAAATATGAGAATGGTGTACGAGTGTCCGATTTAGCGGTAGAATACGGAATGGCGAAGTCGACCATTTCTACGTTTTTAAAGCATAAAGAAATGATTAAGAAGGCGAATGTTGCAACGGGAGTTACGGCGGTAACTAAGCAAAGGCCACAAGTGATTGAGGAGATGGAAAAGTTGCTTTTAATATTTATTAAAGAAAAACAGTTGGCCGGGGAAAGTGTTAGTGAAGCGTTCATTTGTGAAAAAGCGTTGCATATCTATGAAGAATTAGTGAAGAAAAGTCCAAGTACCAGTGAAAGTGATTCATTTACATTTAAAGCGAGCAGGGGTTGGTTTGAAAAGTTTCGTAATAGAACAGGTATTCATCGTGTTACTAGGCATGGGGAGGCAGCTAGTTCGGATCAAATTGCAGCCGATAAATACGTGGGGGAATTCGATCGGTACATAAATGAACAAAATTTGATCGCACAACAAGTCTTTAATTGTGATGAGACTGGGTTATTTTGGAAGAAAATGCCAGCCAATACGTACATTACCAAGGACGAGACGAAGATGCCAGGTCACAAGCCAATGAAAGATAGGCTAACATTGTTGCTGTGTGCAAATGCAAGTGGCGATTGCAAGATCAAACCCTTGTTAGTGTACCACTCGGACAACCCCCGGGTGTTCAAACGAAATAATATTTGTAAAAGTGCACTACCAGTTATGTGGCGCTCGAACACTAAATCTTGGGTCACAAGACAATTCTTTACTGAGTGGATAAACGAAGTGTTTGCCCCCCAGGTTAAGGCTTACCTCATTGAAAAGAGCTTGCCAATGAAATGTCTTCTGGTTATGGACAATGCTCCTGCACATCCTCCAGGTCTCGAGGATGACTTGAAAGAAGAATACAGCTTTATCAAAATCAAATTCTTGCCCCCCAATACTACTCCCATACTCCAGCCCATGGACCAACAGGTCATTTCAAACTTCAAAAAACTATACCAAGGCCCTTTTCAGAAAGTGTTTTGAAGTGACCAGTGACACGAAGTTGACCCTAAAGGAATTCTGGAAGGAACACTTCAGCATCCTCAACTCTGTTAACATGATTGACCAAGCTTGGCGAGGTGTGACCTATAGGACATTGAACTCTGCCTGGCGTAAGCTGTGGCCATCATGTGTCACAGAGAGGGAGTTTGAAGGTTTCCAACCAGAGGCGGGTCCAAGCACTGCTACCCCTGTAATTTCTGATGACACTGATGTCGTTGAGGAAATTGTTGTCATGGGCAGGAGTTTGGGGCTTGAGGTCGACAAGGATGATATTGATGAGCTTGTAGAAAGCCATTCTACCGAGTTGACTGTGGAGGAATTGTTGCACCTGCAACAACAACAGCAGCAGGATCTGATTGTGGAGCAGGAATCTTCAGAAGAGGATGAGGTAAGGGAGGATGTTCCAAGTTCTCTCATCAATGAAATTTGTTCCAAGTGGGCAGATGTGCAGGCTTTTGCTGAAAAATACCACCCAGAAATTGCAGTAGCAAACCGGGCAGTGCATATGTTTAATGATAGTGTCATGTATCATTTTCGAAGAATACTGCAGAGGAGGAAGAAACAATTAACAATAGACCAGTTTTTCACAAAAGAAAAGAAAGCTGTTACATCAAAGCCTGTTTCTCCTCCAAAGAAGAGACAAAGAAGAGAAGAAACCCCTGAAATAGATCTGCCCACCCTTTCATTGGAGAGAGAAACAACTCCTGAAGGAGAACTACCCCGCCACATCATGGAAGGGGACTCTCCTTCCAAGCAGTAACCTCCCCCTTCCATCCTCTCCACATCCATCCCTGTATGCCATCGAACCGCTGCTCAAAGGTATGTTCACTACAGTACAGAAAATGGTTTAAAATTGTTTTATTTTAGTACAGTAAATGGTTTAAAATTGTTTTATAGGATTTTCTGACCAATTTCATACACATTTAGATAATTATTGTTGTTTAGGTACACGTTTTATTAATATTTTGGGCCTGTTCGAGTGCTTGGGAACGGAATAGAATATATACCATTATTTCTTATGGGGAAAAAAAATTCGGTACTCGAACAAATCGGAGGTCGAACACGGATCTCGAACGGATTATGGTCGAGTACCGAGGTATCACTGTATTTCTGTTTTGGCGAAGGATTTGCCAATTCGGGCCTACGCTAGACCTTGTAGCCTAGTTGTTTGGCCTTAGTACTTTCCTGCATGATATTCAGATTTCCGAGTGTTTTAAAATTTTATTGAAGCTTTAGGCAGTTTTATACATTTAAGATTTTTTTGATTTTCTTCCAAGATAGTATACGAGTGAGTTTCGGTGATTTAGGTTATCGATTCTCTTCGCGCCTAGGCTAGTTGTCTATGGGGCCATAGTATACTTTCTCACACTCCCCGGTTGCTCTCTTCTCTTCGGAGAATGTGTGCAATCCCTTTCCCTCTTTTTAAGCCTTGGGCTTAACTCTAATGGTTTATCTGAATTGACTTTAGATACAACTATATTAGGGTGTTTCTGTTCTTTCCTGTTTCCAGTAAGTCTGGCTTCAGGAAGGGGGCAGGACATCAGAGTTCTTAGTCTGAGTCTGTTTCTGTCTGGCTTGTGGTTGAGATTCCCTTGCTAGGCTGACAGCAGACATAGGAGGCTTAGCCTCCTTAGTTCACTTTCGAAGGTTTCTGTACGAGATGATTCCTTCTTTTTGTGATCTAGCAGACTAGTCCAGTGTTGTTGTTCTCGGTGTGGAGGATGAGATCCTCTTTTCTGTGAATAACAACGCCTTCCACGCTTTGGTTCCGAGGGAGTTGGCAAGTATTGCTGGCCTCCCTCCTTGGATCTCCCCTAGGCTAAGATGAGTTTTCTTAGCTGCGGGTGATTCATTATTAGAGCAAGGTTGGCAGGACCCTCTTCCCCCTTTCCCCCTCTTTCCTTAGTGATGGCCTAGCCATTGCATTCCTGTCCGTCATTCTACATCTGTACCTAGCATAGGTTAGGATGTGGGGTTGACTCAGTCCCTTGCTGGCCGGCAGTGCGTGCCGGCCGGCAAGGGTCTTCTGCTTTGAGTGCTGCCCGGATTTCCCTTGGTCTCTCATCCATGTTTGTCTGAAGAGGCAGATGGCATTGGTCAGGAAGCCTGAAGTTATATTCTCCCCTTCCTTATGTGCACTCTTTGGGGTTGCCGGGCTATGAGGCAGTACGGTCTCTTATCCCGGCATCCATTCTGTTTTTCTTCTAGTGTTTGTACCTTAGCCCGGCAGCCGGGCAGTCGGAGTTCTCTGGTTCTTTTGCTGCTGGCCGGCATTGGTTGTATACCTTTGCCGGCCGGCTATATATCACACCATTGTTCTGCCGGCCGGCTATATATCACACCATTGTTCTGCCGGCCGCTACGATTAGTGGCCGGCAGCCGGCGGCAATAGAAACACACCGAGGTTCTGCCGGCCGCTACGTTTGGCGGCCGGCAGCCGGGTGCTATCTTGTGTAGTTGCCGGCCGGCACACGCATTTGAACCAGCGTTCTTCCACCTTATAGTTTATAAGTAGTATACTTTGGAACAAGTTAAGGTGTGTGCCGGCCGGCTATTACCTTCTATACTGTAGCCAGTATTTTTCAGTATAGTATATACTGTAGGGAGAAAACTATAGTATAGTATTTGTTACAACACTAAGTTTTTCTAACACTTTTGTGTTGTCTTGCACAGCCCTTTGGTGTAGCCTTACAGATAAAGAAAGTGAGTTCTTTCTTGTCTACTATCCAGCATTTTAAAATCACTTTTGTGGGCTCCGACCTGTGGCGCCCAGTGAAATGCTCCTTTAACATCATTTCTAAGGTTAAAACTGCTATGAATTTACCAGAGAAAAATTTGTATAGGAATGCTAGGTTGAACCCAGCTCGCTCACCTTAATAAGGTGTCGGTATAATACTGGGGCGCTGAATAAATCACAATCAGAGGCCTCGCACTATTTATATATCTCCTGTCAATATCCCCGAACAGCGAGGTGCCGTTCAACATCCTATTACTACTAGCAATCCCACGCCAGTGACGTCACTCCTTTTTTATAGCACCACTATTTAATCCTTATTTTGCCTTAGTGTGTGAATTTCGCTGGTTTTTTCTGGATTTACCTCAAGATGTCGGACTCCAATGTCACTCCATCTAAGTTAAGTACCAGATCTATGAGTTTTGAGATTTTGGAGGGGGCCTTGCCCTTTTTTGCGTATATTATAACAGTTTTATTTTTCACGACCCCGCGTGGGTCTTTCATGGCACTTGGCTCCCTCCTATCTCTCTCTCGTTTCGTTCTTAACGCTTTTCAATGAGTCCTCCATAGTGATTGTTTCTCGTTATGAACTTAATTGGTATCCACGGTTCACACACCGTATTAAATTTTTATATTTTTGTCCTGTTATTACGATAACAGTTATTACATATAGGTGTGCGTATTATCGGTAGGTTGGCATGCCTGGTCGCCTTCGTGCATTTCTATTCCACTAATATTATTACTTGGATTATTTACGTTCGCACGCCACGGACTTGCTTATCATTTTAACGTCATTCGTTTTTATGCATTACCTCGAGGGTCTTTCATGAGTCAGCTATTAGTTTTTCATTCTGTTAGCACTTCACTGACTCTGTGTTATGTTAGTAACCCTGCCGCAGCGCTGTCAGGCTTGGGTTTTCTCCTGTCTCATGTTCGCTCCCTCGTTTGTTTTACGATTGATGTATAGTTAATTTTATTATTATTACAGTATCATCCAGCATGCCTTCCTATCTTAATTTACCCTGTGTTATGTTTTTTATAGTGTTATTAGTCTTTCCGCGTGATCATATCAATCGTGGGTCTGGCAGGTTGTTATACGTGCTATCACCCCACTCCTAGCCTCCCTCCCGCCCGATACCCCACCCCAGGGTTACCTCTCTCTCTCTCTCCCGATCGAGTTGGAGTCACATTATTGCGTTATGTTCCCCGCCCGGGGGCATTCGCTTTCTTTGCACGGGCGGTTCCCGTTGATCTGTGAGGCTTGCTATAATTATACATTAACGTACATTACTTACTCTTTTGTACTGCTCTACCCGGTCGTAGTCGTTTTCTTTCCGTCGCTCGTTTAGCCAACGATCGGCAGGAAGTTTTCTGCTCGGTCCGTGGTACCTTGTCATGTTATATTATTTATTAAGTTTTGTACGTGCTACTCCTTCTCGGTCCTGCACTTCACGGACCCATTAAAGATCCTTTCCCCCTCTATAGTGTCCCGCACCTCACAGACTTCATATAGATATATATATAAAGACTTTCATTACGGGATCCCCGGAAGTAGCTTTTATACATTACCATCCGGTCGAGTTGTTTAGTTGCGCCTCCGGAGCCAACGTTACTCATTATTACTTGGATTAACTTTATACATTAGTCACATATATATACAGTGAGCCCTCGCTACTTCGCGGTTCGACCATCGCGGATTCACCACTTCGCGGGTTTTTTTTCATAACCCATATATATATACATATCGCGGATTTTCCGGAAATTTCGAAAATACCGCGATATCTGAAGACCCCAAGTACGATATTTCGTTACCTGTAATTCCATTAATGCTGTAATTAGTAATATCTGCTCTTACTGATTGTTTATTGCATTACATATGACATATAATTTAGCACAGAAAGAAATAAAACACGAAAAGAGAATGTGATCATACGATAATTCAGTACTGTATACAGTACGTAGTAAACTTAAATCGAACATGAAACGCAAATCAGATGCAGTCATACCATATTAGAATGGTGTAAGGCTGCTGATGGCTACTACTGTACTACAAATGTAATGGATGTGCTTCTTTTCCATGAATCTTTTGTATGTATACGTACGTAGTACTGCATCCAATAATATTCTTTGTTGCAAAAATCACATCTCGAATAAGCGTGAGAGAGAGAGAGAGAGAGAGAGAGAGAGAGAGAGAGAGAGAGAGAGAGAGAGAGAGAGAGAGAGAGAGACACACACACACACATCCTACAACAAAACAAGCGTAAAATAGCGTACGTGAAGCTGTATTATTATTGTTATTATTATTATTATTGTTGTTGTTGTTATTAAAATTATTATTGTTATTATTATCATTATTATTATTATTATTATTGTTATTATTATTATCATTATCATTATTTATTATTATTATTATTATTATTACTGTACAGTATACGCAGGGTATCTTGTACTTTGAATTAGTAACCTTCGTAGCATATAAGACGGGTTGTGATTGGTTCAAGCGCTGATAGATGACGAATCAGAACCCAAGTTTTGTTATCTAGCCTGTGATTGGTGTTTTGCCCGCATCTTCAACTTCCAGCATCTACGTTTTCGCGGCCACTTTCTCATCCGCCGTATCTCTGCGTAGACGTTGTTAAGTTATTGTGAACTTTAATCTGTGCTATGCGTGGCTGTTTTAAGTTGAACTTTTTGTTGAACTTTCTGTTAAACCCTACTGTACAATGCCTCCCAAGCGTTCTGCTTCTACTAAGGCTGGTAGTGAGCCTAAACGCCAACAAAGGATGATGACGATTGCTGAGAAGGTGACGCTTCTCGATATGTTAAAAGACAGTAGAAGTTACGCGGCCGCAGCCCGCCATTTTGGAATCAATGAATCCACCGTTCGCTATATCAAGAAGGACGAGGAGAACATTAGAAAGACGGCTGCCATCACCTTTAGCAGATCAGCGAAGCGAGTCGTTACCACGCGTAATAAAACGATCGTACGCATTGAAGGTGCTTTAGCAGTGTGGATTGCCGACTGCCGGAAGAAGAACATAGCCTTGGATACGAACACCATCCAAACAAAGGCTTTGAGCTTGTATGAGAATTTTGGGGCAAAGGAACCTCAAGACGACGATGGCGACCATGCTGAAGAAGATGATGATGTAGAAGAACCTCAACCAGGGACATCCACTGATTCCCAGCGTCAGAAACAACTTTTTTCTGCCAGCAAAGGATGGTCCGCAAAGTTTCAGAAACGCTTCGCCCTGAAAAGCGTTTCCCTGCATGGCGAGGCTGCTTCCGCTGACACTGCCGCTGCTGAAACTTACGTGAACCAGACGTTCAAGAATATTATCGCTGAAGGTGGATACAAGCCGGAACAAGTGTTTAATATGGATGGGACCGGCTTGTTTTGGAAGAGAATGCCGTCGTAAACTTTCCTGTTCAAAGAAGAAGCCAAAGCCTCTGGCTTTAAAGCATTCAAGGATCGCGTTACCCTCGTGATGTGTGGCAATGCTGCTGGATTTTTGCTAAAGCCGGGGCTTATTTATAAGTCGAAAAATCCTCGCGCTTTGAAAAATAAGAATAAGAATCTCCTTCCCGTGTACTGGATGCATAATCCAAAAGCATGGATTACGAAGATGCTGACCTCCAACTGGTTCCACCAGTGTTTCATCCCGCAAGTCAGCAAATATCTCGTAGACAAGGGCTTGCCATTCAAGATCCTTCTCCTTATATATAACGCTGGTGGACACGCAACTCATCTGTCGCATGAGGGTATTCAGGTTGAGTTCCTGCCACCCAACACCACATCAATAATTCAACCGATGGACCAGGGGTTATCAGGGCGTTCAAGGCCCTCTACACGAAGAATACCTTGGCGGACCTCGTTGCGTGTGTGGATGCTGCCCAAGATGATGAGGATGAAGATTTTAACTTGAAGGCGTACTGGCGTCAGTACACCATAGCCACGTGCCTGCAGAACATTCAGAAGGCACTGCAAGAGACGAAACCTGCAACCGTGAATGCGAGCTGGAAGAAGTTGTGGCCACAGATTGTTTACGACAACGAGGGATTTACTCCGTCTGAAATCCAACACTGCAATACGCAAATCTGTGCAGTTGGCTGCCATAATTGGAGGTGACGGGTTTGGCGACATGACGACTGAAGACGTCGACGAGTTGTTGGACTGCCATTCCCAGCCGCTAACTGACGCAGACCTAGAAGACCTGACGAAATCGGCAAGTGAAGAAGAGAATGAAACGCAGGAAGAGACCCCAAGAAAATGTTGAAGAAACGGGCTTAACATTAGAACGGGTTGCCAAGGCCTGCAACCATGCGAAGGAGTTGAAAGAAATGTTGCAAGAGTGGGACGAGGATATGGTTCGGTCTATGCAATTCCGCAACAAGATCGATGAAGACATGGCTCCCTACAGGATGCTCTTAGAGCGAAAAAAGAAGCAGCGGCAGCAACTTCCGATCACAATGTTCTTCCAGCCTCGCAAAAAAGAGCCAGTTCCTCCTGCTAGTACGCCTTCGGAAGAAATTGAAGAAGTTTCCCAGGAAGAAGTTGAAGAGGTGTCCCAGGAAAAGACACTTCTGTCTGAAGAGACCTAAAATGCTATCATTGGCTGCACAGTAGAAGACATCATCAGCTTTATCATCATCATTTCTACTGTGCAGCAAATTCATCGCCATCATCATTCAAGTTTTTCTTGAACTTCTTTCGTGGTGAGTTCAGTAACAATCTTTATCTTTAACTTTAATATTCTAACAATTTAATATTTGTGCCTGTCTTAGTTTAGTACTGTATGCATTAAGTTAAAGGGAAGGTTTTAAAAGTCTGAAGAGTATACGTGTTGTAACCTATCATATTTTTTTTGTTTAAAATTTACATTTATGTACGTAAACAATCTCTCTCTCTCTCTCTCTCTCTCTCTCTCTCTCTCTCTCTCTCTCTCTCTCTCTCTCTCTCTCTCTCTCTCTCTCTCTCGTAAATTGTTTTCCTGCTTTGCTACGTACAGTATGTACTGTATGATTTTATATAGATACGGTGAATAAAATTTGTAATAACATATTTTCTAAAAGCTTTTACTGTAATTATCATTATTTATCACTTTCATCATGCGCGTTAAATGCCTTTTTTGTTCTGAGCGTGGTTGTTTACTGAGCGTACTTTATGACGCCGTCGTTTCAGGCGGCGTCATAAAGAAAAACATTTCATTTGGAAGTCCTAAGAAAAATTAAGTAAAACATTGGTAATAACAA
>NC_090756.1:73498873-73503873 GCF_036898095.1 Palaemon carinicauda
ATTGTAAAAATATTCATAAATCTAATCTCTCAGGGGGCTTTCCTCTGTTAATCCTATTAGGAAGCACTTTAACCTCATCTTGTACTGGTACATGAATTGGTTCTGAATCTACATTGGATGTTGGACCATCTTGGTTAATATTTGACTCATTTGATCTAACTACTTCTTTAAGTTTCTCATCTCTAACATTCACATGCTCTACTGTCTTTCTGTTTAACGGCTGTAATTGATCAACATGACGTTTTACAACATTATCACCAACACGAACATCATAATGTAAATTTCCTATCTCTCTTACAATCTCTCCTGGTACCCACTTCTCTGGAGTGTTGTACGATCTTACCATGACATCAGACAAAGGTGAAAAATGTCTTACATTAGGAAGCTTTGCTACTTGTTTATACCCTTTATCTTCTAAATCACTTTGCAAACTTGGATACAACAAATCTAACTTACACCTTATCCTCCTCCCCATCAACAAATTTGAGGGTGCCACGCCTGTTGTGCTGTGCGGCGTTGTTCTATAAGACAATAAAAATTTTGACACATGCAAAAATATATTACCTGAATTTGCTTTTCTACACTTCATATTGTGTTTAAACGTTTGGACAAATCTTTCAGCTTCTCCATTAGTAGATGGATGATATGTAGCTGAAAATGTATGCTTTATACCATTGACATTACAAAATTCTTTAAACTCTTGTGAGGTAAACTGTGGACCATTATCTGTAACAATGCGTTGAAAAAAATTGCATTAACTCTTTTATTGTGGCGTAAGACGTTGTTGTCTTCATTGGGATAATTTCTGGCCACTTACTGTAAGCATCTACTGCTATCAAAAACAAATAATTCAAAAAAGGACCTGCAAAATCTATATGCACTCTTTGCCATGGATACCTGGGTAACTCCCACGGGTGCATTCTAGCAAATTGAGGATTGTTCTGTTGCATAACATAATTCATACAATTCTTTATATAACATTCCACATCTTTATCTACACCTGGCCACCATACAAAAGTTCTCGCAATGGACTTTGATCTTACAATACCTTGGTGATCAGCATGTATTTCAGACAAAACCTTATTTCTCAGTGAATTAGGAATAACTACCCTGGAACCTCTCATCACTATTCCTTGTGTCACACTCAGTTCATACCATATATCCTTATACGGTTTACAATTTTCCTCTTTTCCACATAAGTCCCTACCTGTCATTAAACTCTCCAAAACCTTACTAAGTACTGGGTCTTGCTTGGTACTGTGTGCTACATCTTTTGCAGTTATTGGTACATCATATACAGAAATTAACAGAACACTGTCATCATACTCTTCTGGAGCTTTGTCTACGGGTAATCTGGATAAAGCATCTGCATTACCCATATTTGATGTTGGACGGTATTCTATATCATAGTGGTACGCTGCTAACGTAACTGCCCAACGTTGTAGTCTTGCAGCTACCAACGTAGGTAAACTTGCTTTTGGACCCAATATTGCTAATAAAGGTTTATGATCTGTAACAAGTGTGAACTTTTTCCTACCATAAAGATACATATGGAATTTTTTAACTCCATAAACTAATGCTAAACCTTCCTTTTCTATTTGAGAGTAATTCCTTTCTACCTTGTTCAATACTCTAGAAGTGAATGCAATTGGTTTTTCTGTTCCATCTGGCATTACATGAGATAATACTGCACCTAGACCTATGTTTGATGCATCACATACTAATTTAACTGGTAATTCCATTTGATAATGTACTAAGAATGTAGGTGATGTTATTTCCTGCTTGATTCTTTCAAAAGATTCCTGACACTCTTTTGTCCACTTCCATTCTACACCCTTATTCAACAGATTATACAATGGATGTGCAATTGTAGACAAATTCTGAATGAAATTCCCATAAAATGTTACTAAACCTAGAAATGATTGTAATTCCTTAACATTTTCTGGCACTTTTGTTGATTGCACAGCTTTAATCTTCTCTTTAGTTTTGTGAATACCCTTGCCATTTATTACAAAACCTAAGTATTCCACTGAATCAACTTCTAAAATACATTTGTTCTTATTTACTCTAATATTATGTTCCCTTAACTTCTTCAGAACTGTTCGCAATCTTTCTCTATGTTCTCTTGTGTCTTTACCCGCAATTAAAATATCATCTATAAAAATGAATACTCCTTGCATTCCTGAAAAAATCTTATCCATAGTTTGTTGCCATATAGCTGGACTACTTGCAACTCCATAAGGTAATCTCTTTGGCCTAAACAAACCTAAGGATGTATTTACTGTACATAATTCTTGTGAAGTTTCATCCATGGGAAGCTGTTGAAATGCTTGTCTTAAATCTAATTTAGAAAAAACACTGCATCCTGACATAGTTGCAAACATGTCTTTCGGATTTGGTAAGGGATGTTGAGCTACTTGCAGTTGTGGATTTAACGTTACTTTGTAATCTCCACATAACCTAACCTGTCCACTTTCCTTCACAATAGGAACTAATGGTGTAGCCCAATCTGAATATGTAACCTTTTCCCAGGAACCTTCACTTTCTAATCTCCTGATTTCTGTTTCAACTGCACTTTTCAATGCATACGGTACTGGTCTCGGAGCAAAAAATCTAGGAGAACTGTCGGGTTTCAAAACTAAAATTGCCTTTGCGTTCTTTACTGTACCTATTTTATCTTCAAATACGTCTTGAAACTCTGATAGGATATTATCCATAGACATTTCATTTTTGTTTTCATCTTGTCTACCTGCAACCTTCAAAATACTAGGCCAATCTAACTTCAAATACTGTAGCCAATCTAAACCTAGCAAAGTTTGTCCATTACCTTTTACTACTGTTAATGGCATTCTCTCTAATTTCTGTTCTTTGTACTGTACTTCTACGTTCGAAGCACCTATTACCTGAATATCAAAACCATTATAACTTTTCAAAACTCTATTTGTACCTTTTAATAACAAATTAGGAATGCTTTTAGCCATTTTCTCAGACATAATTGATACATCGGCTGCTGTGTCAACTTGCATCAAAATTGGTTTACCATTGATGATTACTTCTACCATGATATGTTTCTTTGCACCTTTGTTGACTGAATTTATGCGAAACGCAAAATCAGTTTCTGAACTAACCTGATTATCATGAACATTTTCCTCATTATTCTCTTGACCCATAGTATCAACTGTAGCATTTATTTTCTTTGCGTACTGTTTAGGAAATCTACAAGCAGTTGCAAAATGACCCAGCTTTCTGCAATTTTGGCATGTCTGTCCAGTAGCAGGGCATTTCTTTGCTTCGTATGCAAGATGATCAGTTTTACCACACCTAAAACACTTGGGTTTTTCCTGTTGTTTCTGTGTATAAGCCTGATTCTGATATTTATGAACATTAGTGTTAGGCACTTTTCTATGACTAGGCTTTGTCATATTCCTTCTCTGATTCTCATTGGTTTTCCACTTAGAACTTACTGTATTAATTTTAGAATTTTCCATTCTATTGCTTGTGGAACTACCTATTATGTTACTTTGCCTATTTGATGTTTCTAAAGCTCTGCCTGTTATCAATACCTTTTCTAATGTTAAATCTTTATCTTGCAATAATTTCTTTCTTAGTTCTTCTGATGTGCAATGTGCAATTACTTGATCTATGATAAAATTTTCTAACTCTAGAAATTCACATGAAACGGCCAAATTCTTTAGTCTAGTCACAAATGCATCTAAACTTTCATTTTCTTTCTGATAAGCCTGCGCTGAAAACTGGTATCTTTCAAAAAAATTATTGACCTGAGGAGCAAAATATGTGGTAAGAGCCTTAATTGCAGCTTCACTTGTGTCATCTGTAGGCTGCAAAGTCTTAAACACTTCCCGAACTTCCCTACCTGCTGTATGAAGTAATAATGCCTTCTTTTGTGCATCCTTCATGTTCCCTAATGCTTCTAAATAAATCTTAAATTCCTCACACCACTGTTGCCATCGTGTTGCAACAGAATTAGGCTCAGCAGTGATGCTGAAACCTGGTGGGTGTTCTATATTAAAAGGCATTTTGTTTGCTTACCTTAATAACTGTGGTAGGTTAAGCTACTGTTCTGCAGTCACAAGTGTACTTCCTACCTACCTACCCAACTTTAAATTTCACCCTTTTGTGTATTTGATGAAATTCTTATTCTGCTGCTGGTAAAATCTTCATTGGGCGATTTTACTCTTGTCCCCTACTGTAAAAACGGAACTTCTCTTGTGCTGGCCGTCCTTGTGCATAGGGTCCAATGCTTCTCCCTGATTTGTCCGTCGTCCAAAACGTCGCCACTGTGGGATTTGGTACTTCGGTAGGAAGTTCTATTAACCATAATAATTACCTGGAACATAGATGAACAATCGTTAGTAATTATTTCTCAGCTGATCCCATCTGATGTCGTCACTGTGGGATTTGGTACTTCGGTAGGAAGTTCTATTAACCATAATAATTACCTGGAACATAGATGAACAATGGTTAGTAATTATTTCTCAGCTGATCCCATCTGATGTCGTCAATGTGGGCTTGATGGACAATAAGACGTTGGTATTCTAAAAGATACATTTACTGTATAAAAGACTACATTGTACTCTGTTCACTCTGTGACAGCTAACTCCCAAGTGTATATGGAGCGTCTTACACAATCTGCCAAACCAAAACATTGCTAAACAAAAGAGCATCGCTCTGAAAAGACTTAAATCCTACTCCAGTACAAAGAGACTCCGGTAATCAGTCAGATTCCCAAAACACGAACAGGGAGGAGGTCTGATCTCTCTCCAGTTCGCAATAGAGACAGACCCAGTGCTAAGAGCACTGCTGCAAGATGCGTTGAGAGTCTGGAGAAAACAAGCATCAAACGCTCGAAGAGATCTAAAAAGACTGAAATCGGTCCTTCCTTAATCGCTTCCCTAACAAAGGTCAAAGCCCGAAAGTCCCCAGACCATGTTGGTCCAGTCATGAGTGGGGAAACTCTCTCCACGCACAGGGGCGGCTCT
>NC_090756.1:73506373-73546373 GCF_036898095.1 Palaemon carinicauda
CAACACTACAATTGGCGACGCTCAGGAGGACGAAAACAAGCAGGGAGAAACATTGGACCTTATGTAGAAGGACGGCCAGCACAAGAGAAGGTCCATTACATTAAGGGACAAGAGGAAAATCGCCCAATGAAGATTGTACAAGCAGCAGAACAGGAATTTCATCAAACAAACAAAACAAGAAAGGGTGAAATCTAAAGTTGGGTAGGCTACAAAACAGGTAGGAAGTAAACTTGTGACTGCAGAACAGTAGCTTAACCTACCATAGGTATTAAGGTAAGACTCAAAATGCCTTTTAACATTGAACACCCCGAAAGTTTCAACATCACTGCTGAGCCCAATTCTGTTGCAACACGATGGCAACAGTGGTGTGAGGAATTTAAGATTTATTTGGAAGCATTAGGGAACATGAAGGATGCCCAAAAGAAGGCATTATTACTTCATACAGCAGGTAGGGAAGTTTGGGAAGTGTTTAAGACTTTGCAGCCTACAGATGACACAAGTGAAGCTGCAATTAACGGATTTTGAGCGAAGCGAAAAATCTATTTTTGGGTGAGATAGCCATGGCGTCCTGATGGAAGGTTCCTTTTTGGTAGCTTCCTTGGGTATATAACTACTAAATATTCCCAGAGAATTTAACCACAGGTTATCACAGAATTCTAACTTCTGGAGCGAGTATCCTAAAGGTTTCCCTTTAGGACATCGTATATCAACAGGGGACGCATGTATTAACACGCCACATAGCTATCTACACCCTACATAGAGTTAACACTTCGAAGTGTAGGGGCGGAGAATAGCTGGGGAGCCGTTCCACAGCTAATCTGGTTCGTGGCTACTTTTGGTACTCGAGACGTAAACAAACGGGCGCCATTGCTAAATGACGTCACGTCCGTCCTCATCCTGAAGCCAGTTGCTTGCCGATCACCATGATACAGCAGAGCAGGGTGGGACCTGAAAAACTGGACGAAGTAGCAGGGAGGGTCCATCAGGACGCCATGGCTATCTCACCCAAAAATAGATTTTTCGCTTCGCTCAAAATCCGTTTTTTGGGCTCAAGCCATGGCGTCCTGATGGAAGAATACCAGAGAATCAATGTATCGTGGTAGATTTTCCCCTTTTAGAGTAAGTGCCGAGGGCTTTGAACAGGTTAGCATAGTAATCTTAATAGAAGAACCGTAGGGAAGAGAACTTCCTGCCCCCCTAGCAGTGAAGTCCCCACGGGCCATGCCGAGATCAAAGTGGTCATCGAAGGGCTACTCACCTTGCTGGGAGAACCTGAAGAACTTGGAGACAAGACTGAATGGTTGGCATTCATATAGGAACATTCTCAAGGGCAGACAAGTGGTGGTTAGGCACTGTATGTTAATGGAGAATTGTCTGGTCTCTAAGATATGAAGTAAGTAAGTATTCGTGTAGGAATATTACATTGCACAGGTGAGTATATAATAAGGGTTGAAACCTTAGTAATCTTCATCAACCATAAGAGGAAGGGGATAATAAAACTATGACAGACGTGTATTTCATAGTATAAGTAGGAGCGGATTGAGACGCACAAGTAATAAAATAGAAATTTTATTTCACAATTGCAGAGTATATTAATAAAATGCAATAAATATGTAAAAGTAATTTACAACAAATTATAATGTACATAGTAATGAAAGATGTGCTCTTGAATCTGAAAGAGAATTTCAAAATTATTAGTAGGCACTCGTTCCAGAGGAACGTCAGTCTTTAAAATTAAAACACATCATGCTCTAAGCATGCGGCACTCGTGTGACGACTATGACATTTCACCTGGGATAAGAACAGTATATGAAAAACACTAAGTGTTTTTTAAATCACTATGCATCACTCGAGGGTCAACATAGGCACCCGTAGAGTTAGAGTCCCAAGTAACTCACTGTTCTATGCAGAGTTAGGTGCAGGTTTCATAACACTACCTGCGGCTACCACAAAATGTTTGACTTCGTGCACTTGTTTCGCATAATGTTTGAAGAAAACGCGCGAAGATTTCCAGCCTGTGAAACTCTTAAGGCTTTCGAAATCCATACTCTGAAAGAAATTCAGAGACGATGCAACTTTTCTAGGATCATGACCGGCGGGTGTACTGTCAGGATCCGCTCTGCGAATGAAGTAGGTGATTTTCGCTCTTAGTTGTTTCAGTGACAGGTCGCTGCCCGATGTTTCTCCTTTGAAGAGTTGGCCTCCACCAAAGTCCGAAGTTCTGCGAAGATAGACCTTGAGGCTCGACTACTGGACATAGAGAGGCATCTTCTTTCAGGGGGCATATTCTCCAAGGGCCCCATCTTTTGGTGGGTAATTCGTTTTTGGCGAGAAACGTCGGATCCGGGAAGAGGGTAAGGTCTCCTGAGTCAGTAAACAGGATATGACCCTCTTCCCTTGATAATGCCACTATTTCGCTGACTCGGGCTCCTGAGGCAAGAGCAAAAAGAAATATAACTTTTTGAGTCAGATCCTTGAGAGGGCACGAATCATTGTCCAAGTTGGAGGCAAAATGGAGCACCTTGTCCAGAGACCAGGAGATTGGTTTTGGTGGGGGTGCTGGGCGTAGGCGACCGCATGCTTTCGGCAGTTTATTGAAGATGTCGTTGGACAGATCAATCTGGAAGGCATACATCAGTGGTCTAGTCAAGGCCGATTTGCAAGTAGAAATCGTGTTGGCTGCCAAGCCCTGTCTATGAAGGTGAATAAAGAAGGACATGCAAAAATCAATGGTGATTTCCGTAGGATTTTTTGCCTTGACGAATGAGACCCATTTTCTCCAGGATGATTCGTATTGCCGTCTTGTGGATTCGGTCTTGTATTCCTCGAGGAAGTCTAGACTTTTCTTCGAGATCCCAAACCTTTTCTTCGCGGCTAGGGAGAGAAAATCATGAGATGAAGGTCCTTGATTTTCGATGATGAAGCGAAGACAGTCGACTTCTGTACTTGCTGGGAGAGAACTGGGCCCGGGAGAGGGATCAGCGTGGGCTGCAGCTCCAGGACCAGGGGGTACCAATTGCTCTGGGGCCACTTGGGTGCCACTAGGGCCGCTGTCCCTTTGAAGGTTCTCAGCTTTGAGAGGACTTTCAGCAGAAGGTTGGTGGGAGGGAACAGGTAGATCTTAGACCATCTGTTCTAGTCCAGTGACATGACGTCCACTGCCTCTGCCTTGGGGTCCTCGTACGGGGCCACATATCGAGGAAGTTGATTGTTGTCGCTTGTTGCGAAGAGATCGATCTGAAGTTCTGGGACTTGGTGAGAGATGAAGGAGAATGATCTTGTGTCTAGAGACCATTCCGACTCTATCGGGCTTGTCCGGGATAGAGCGTCCGCCGTCACGTTGCGGAATCCTTGTAGGTGAACTGCAGACAGGTGCCACTTCTTCTCTGCCAGACGGAAGATTGTCAGAAGCACCTGATTTATCTGGGGCGATCTTGAGCCTTGGCGATTGAGACATCGAACTACCACCGAGTTGTCTAGGGTTAGACGAATATGGATCGAGGGAGGCGGGGAGAGTTTCTTCAGTGTTAGAAGGACCGCCATGGCCTCCAAGATGTTGATGTGAAATGTCTTGAATAGGGGAGACCATGTGCCTTGAGACTGTTTTTTGTGGGAGTGACCTCCCCAACCCTCCAGCGAAGCGTCCGTGTGGATGTTGAGTGATGGAGGTGGGTGTTGAAGAGGGATGGACCTTTTCAGGGCCGTTGCTTCCGACCACGGCTTGAGGAGAAGCCGAAGTCTGTTTGGGAGCCGTCTCTTGAGGTGTCTTCGAGCGATGGATGCAGAACGTCTCCAGACTCCCGCGGCATCCTTTAGCTGTGCACGAAGCACTGGGTTTGTCACTGAGGCGAACTGTAGAGAGCTTAGAACTCGTTCCTGCTGACGTCTTGAGATCCGTTTGGATTTCAGCATTCGCTTGACAGACCCTGCTATTTCCTTCCTTTTCTTCTGGGGGATGGAAAGGCGGTGTGACTGAAGGCTCCACTGGATTCCTAACCATTGGAACTTCTGAGCTGGAGAGAGGCGAGATTTCTTCGCGTTTATCTTGAATCCCAGGTGTTCTAGGAACTGGGTGACTTTGCTGCAGGATCTTAAACAATCCTCGGGCGATGGAGCCCAGACTAGTCATTCGTCGAGGTAGGCCATCACCTGGACGTCTTGGAGGCGGAGCTGTTGTACTATGGCGTCCGCCAGCTTTGTGAAGATCCGAGGGGCCACGTTGAGGCCGAAGGGCATGGCCCTGAAGGCGTAGCTTTTCCTTTGGAGTCGAAATCCTAGGTAGGAGGAAGCGTGGTGGTTCATTGGAACGTGCCAGTAGGCATCCGCCAGGTCTATGGAGACCGTGTAAGAACCTCGAGGCAGAAGGGTCCTTATCTGTTGAAGAGTCAGCATCTTGAACTTGTTGTTCGTTATGAACTTGTTGAGTGGGGATAAGTCTAGAATGACTCTGAGCTTGTCGGAGTCCTTCTTGGGGACGCAAAACAGTCTCCCTTGGAACCTGGTTGACTTTACCCTCCTTATCACCTTCTTGTTCAAGAGATCTAGGACATATTCTTCCAGAAGGGGGGTTGATTGCTGGAAGAATTGCTGGAAGGTTGGGAGTGGTTGAGTCCAACTCCAGCCTAGACCCTTCTTGACGATGCTGTGTGCCCAGGGATCGAAGGTCCAACTATCCTGGAATTGGCGGAGTCTTCCTCCCACCGGAAGCACTTCATTGCTTCTGGTGTCCCGAGGGTTTACTGCCTCGGCCGCTAGCTCCCCTTCCTCCTCTGCCTCTGGAGGGACGGCGAGATGCGTCTCTGCCTGCACCTCTGCTTGAGCCTCTACCTTTGGGACGAAAGGTAGTCGTCTGTTGCTCAAAGGCAGGGGTGAAAACCGGTGACTGGGACAAGACCGGTTGGGTGACCAGTTGAAAGGTCTGCTGTGGCTGAGCAGCCACTTGGGGAGTAGCGGGTCCCGGAAACTGCCGTCTCTGTTGACGTTGCTGGGGTTTTGGCTTGGAGGATTTCCTCTTAGGTTGAGGGCCATCGTCCTGAGAGGATTTCCTCATCTTCGACATGCCCCACTTGTGGAGAAGGTTCCTGTTCTCAGTGGCGGCCTTGTCGGTGATCTCTTTCACAAGATCAGAGGGAAAGAGGTGTTTACCCCAGATGTTGGAGGAAATCAGCCTCCGGGGTTCGTGTCTCACTGTGGCACTTGAGAACACGAATTCACGACAGGCTCTCCGAGCCTTCATGAAGCTGTACAGGTCCTTAACCAGAGTCGCCATATGCGTTTTGGCGAGCACCATGTTGTGGTCGGGGACTCTAGTGTCACCAGCCATGACGTCAAGCTGTACTTGGAGGGACATGGATGCGGCGAGCCTTTCCTTCGTGTCTTGTTCCCGACGAAGGAGATGGTCATTAAGTTTCGGGAGGTCTTCGTTAAACTGACGTCCAGCAACGTCAGGATCTAGTTTTCCCACCACGAAGGTATGCTGGATATCCTTCCAGTGTCGAACATCGGGGGGAGTCACCAGGGAGAAGGGTCTGCACTCCTCCAGTGTAGGGCAAGGTTTCCCTTCTTCCACTGCCTTGTGAACCGCAGCGAAGGCCTTTTCCATAAAGGGGAGGATCGCATCATCAGGTGCGACGTAGGTAGGGTGCTTCTTGCTCAGTGCCGGAAGCTTTGAGCAGGTAAAACCCCTACATTTAAAAGCGTTGGCCAGCATAGCCTGGGCCTTCAGGAGATCGAACACTATCACCTCCTTAGGTTCGGTCTCTTCTTTAGAGGCAGGTTCGGATCGAAGCCGGACGTAACAGTCCGGGTAAGCCTCAAAACTCGGGAAGAACTCCACTTCTTCCAGGGCAACCGAGCCGACCTTCTCACTGATGAAGATCCTGCCCGTTGCGATGGGCATATGCTCGGCATACCTCCAGGGGTTGGCGTGCGAGCATGCCGGGAGGTCCTTAACCAAAATCCTTTTCGGCTCCTTGGAACTTCCCATGGTCCTGATGTACTTGTGTGTCTCACGGAGTTTCTTGTCCATAAGGGCTTCAAGCATACGGAACATCTCCTGGGCGGTTGGGATGGGGTCCGGGGTGGCGGAGGTAGACAGGAGAGATACTTCTGTCGGTGTAGGAGTTGGGGCGGTGGTGGAAGGCGGAGCGACCTCCTGCTCCGACTCGGTGTATTCCACTTGGTCCTCCTCATAGTCCAGCTCTTCGGCCATGAGGTTCCTCTCCGTTGTCTCCGAAACCTCCGACATACGCTCCGCGTTGTCGGTATCCAGGCGACACTCGTGCATGGACTGGGCCATGACAACATCGGGTTCCACCATGATCTGGACGGTGGGGATCTGATCCTTGGGGACCACAGAGTCTGGGGATGCCTTTGGGAACAGTAAGGCCCTCAAGTCTTCAGTGGCAAGTACGGTCCAGTGGCGTTCTTCTGGAAGCCACGCACCCATCTGCGTAGCTTCTCTCGAGAAGCGTCCCTAACCTCCGCTGAAGGAGGGTTATTGAACGCCTCGACCAGGCGTTCCTGGCAGACCGTACAGTTCTGCGGGTCCCAGAACTTCAGATCACCTTTCTTGTTGGCACAAGGGGCGTTGGTCCTACACGCCGTGTGCCCATAAAAGTGCGGGCGCTTCACTGCACAGAAGCCGTGGTCGCACTTCACTTGCTCCTCCTGTAAGAGAAAGAGAACATGAGTATGGGGGAGTCATAAGGATGACTTCTATTCTAAAGTTAAATATTAAATGATTAATCTTTAACTTAATATTAAGTGTGATGATCAGAGAATGGGCGGAAAAGAAGGAGATAGACACATACTCCGTGTAACCCGCCCGGCTGGTTACCGTGACCTTATCCATAGACAATTTGTTGTGACCGAAGGCACAGGACAGAATTCGACATGGAATGCCAGGAAGGCGGTGGGAATTCTATTGGGAATTGCCAAGGATATAGAACTGGGACTGAGGCCACTCAGACCCTAGAATTGGGAACGTAGAAGATCCCATAGGGTAACGGTTTCCGGCAACCAGCCGTGCTAAGATACACACAGCATGCTGGAAATCTGTGATATGCAAGAAGACAGCATGGTTACTAATAGAACGGTAAGATAATACCTATCCATTTACGTAATCAAACCATCTGGTTGCGATGTAGGGCTATCAACATGAGATGATAGCTAGTAGAAGGGGTGCAAGTCGCCTTGACGCCTCCGGAAGGCTCCGGCAGACCGACGGAACGCCGGAGGCCGCTCCAGCAGAGTTTCTGGCATTAGGGAAGACAAATATAAAAGTCAGGGGTAATACCAGGGTGGCGGCCCTCGGCACAGGGGCGGCACGCTGGCGGGGAGCGGCGGCACGCCGGCGGGGAGCGGCGGCACGCCGGCGGGGAGCGGCGGCTCCGGCAGCCGAAGATTGCCGGTTTGGTGACAGGGACAAGGATGGGTATAGCAGAACCGGACTGCCGGCAGTGGATGCCGGGACTCCGGGGGCCGGGCCGGTGGACGGACGACCGAAGCTATGAGGTAAGAGGGAAGGCCATCGGCTGGACGCCGGCGGGAGGCGGCAGTCCCCCGGCACACGGAGGACTGGCGGCCCAGAGGGCAAGGGATATAAGTCACCAAGGTAGGAGGTGGGTATCACCGACAAGGGAGGCGGCAAGGGACCGGCACCAGGATAGTGAAAGAGACAGAGGGAGGGATGTAGGGGTACGGCCACGGACCCCAAGACATCCCTCCTGAGTGGGTGTACCCATGATAGGGGCTAGCCCTATCACTCAGTGGCAGGGGGCCGCAGGCGGCCGGGAGCCAGTGTAGCCCAAGGGAGGGCTAGGGAACACCCAAGAGGGGGGAGAACCCCTGCGGACAAAACGCATCCAGTGGCTAACCCCATAGGACACTATGAAGGGTATATGTACCAGAGCGGACTGCACACAGGAGCTCAAGGTAGCCCTATCACTCCACCCTAAGGAGGAGTTGTAGGACAGGGGACAGATGGGTATAGACTAACCTAAGTATAGGCTAGGCCATACAAGAGATAGGTGGGGAGGGGAGAAGAGAAGGGTCATCTATGGAGGAGGCTCTGTACCAAAGCGGCCACCAAGGAAGGGAGGACGCTCCCTAGCCTAAGGTAAGGCAGCCTGTCTGAGAACGGTGCATGGGTATCGTTTCAGCAAGGCACAGAACTAACTCCCCCAAAACCTAACCTAGAGCAGGGATGTTACACCCTGAACTAGGAAGGATGGAAGACGTATCGCTATTGCAGGAAAGGTCGGAGACCTAGCCCCAGCAATAGAAGAAGGGCTAGCCGTTCCTCATTCTCGGACGCAACCCTAAGGGGGGATCATTCCCTTAGGGGGGACAGAGAAGCGATATATACTCTGATAAGAGCTTGATCCCCTTACGTGGTAGGGGGAGCAAGGCTACACAGAGGGGATGCCCTAAGGCAGGGGATGAAGGAAGCATATAGGGGTCCTACTTGTAGGTTAGGTTAGAAAGGCACACTATCTAACCTGTCCCCTATATGGTCCCTGAAGGCGAAAACACTTGCATCACAGTCAATAGTATTGTAAAATATTGCCACTATCTTCATAATTAAACCTAGGATCACTGAAATATATCATGCATGAACACTGATGTTAGGCGCTCTGGCCTAGGGGCTAGATTAGCAAACTGGTATGGGGTCAGATGATGACCGATAACAAGGCGTCAAAACACGATATATAAAGTTCCTAGCTATGAAGACTAAGTAACTAATAGTATCGATTAGTTAATGAGGCCGGAAAACGCTGTTGAGGCTAGCTAAATAAGGCATGCAAAACAACAGCGACGCCATAAAATGGCGGGTCCGGTGGAGGCACAGCTCTGCCACAAAACATCAAATATCTCGAAAAGTAAAAGTTACTTTACGGTCAGAGCTTATTTAAACAATACTGGAACCTTGTACTCAACTTTCCAGAAGAAGGCGAGGCCGAGGGTAGAGACATGGCTAAGATGCAAGTCGATAAAGTACGCACAGGGAAAAGTCCGACAAGTAAGGCAAGCTACTAAACAAAGGATGAGGACGGACGTGACGTCATTTAGCAATGGCACCCGTTTGTTTACGTCTCGAGTACCAAAAGTAGCCACGAACCAGATTAGCTGTGGAACGGCTCCCCAGCTATTCTCCACCCCTACACTTCGAAGTGTTAACTCTATGTAGGGTGTAGATAGCTATGTGGCGCGTTAATACATGCGTCCCCTGTTGATATACGATGTCTTAAAGGGAAACCTTTAGGATACTCGCTCCAGAAGTTAGAATTCTATGATAACCTGTGGTTAAATTCTCTGGGAATATTTAGTAGTTATATACCCAAGGAAGCTACCAAAAAGGAACCTTCCATCAGGACGCCATGGCTTGAGCCCAAAAAAGGCTCTTACCACATATTTTGCTCCTCAGGTCAATAAATTTTTTGAAAGATACCAGTTTTCAGCGCAGGCTTATCAGAAAGAAAATGAAAGTTTAGATGCATTTGTGACTAGACTAAAGAATTTAGCCGTTTCATGTGAATTTCTAGAGTTAGAAAATTTTATCATAGATCAAGTAATTGCACATTGCACATCACAAGAGCTAAGAAAGAAATTATTGCAAGATAAAGATTTAACATTAGAAAAGGTATTGATAACAAGCAGAGCTTTAGAAACATCAAATAGGCAAAGTAACATAATAGGTAGTTCTACAAGCAATAAAATGGAAAATTCTAAAATTAATACAGTAGGTTCTAAGTGGAAAACCAATGAGAATTAGAGAAGGAATATGTCAAAGCCTAGTCATAGAAAAGTGCCTAACACTAATGTTCATAAATATCAGAATCAGGCTTATACACAGAAACAACAGGAAAAACCCAAGTGTTATAGGTGTGGTAAAACTGATCATCTTGCATACGAAGCAAAGAAATGCCCTGCTACTGGACAGACATGCCAGAATTGCAGAAAGCTGGGTCATTTTGCAACTGCTTGTAGATTCCCTAAACAGTACGCAAAGAAAATAAATGCTACAGTTGATACTATTGGTCAAAAGAATAATGCGGAAAATGTTCATGATAATCAGGTTAGTTCAGAAACTGATTTTGCGTTTCGCATAAATTCAGTCAACAAAGGTGCAAAGAAACATATGGTAGAAGTAATCATAAATGGTAAACCAATTTTGATGCAAGTTGACACAGCAGCCGATGTATCAATTATGTCTGAGAAAATGGCTAAAAGCATTCCTAATTAGAAGGTACAAATAGAGTTTTGAAAAGTTATAATGGTTTTGATATTCAGGTGATAGGTGCTTCGAACGTAGAAGTACAGTACAAAGAACAGAAATTAGAGAGAATGCCATTAACAGTAGTAAAAGGTAATGGACAAACTTTGCTAGGTTTAGATTGGCTACAGTATTTGAAGTTAGATTGGCCTAGTATTTTGAAGGTTACAGGTAGACAAGATGAAAAAAAAATGAAATATCTATGGATAATATCATATCAGAGTTTCAAGACGTATTTGAAGATAAAATAGGTACAGTAAAGAACGCAAAGGCAATTTTAGTTTTGAAACATGACAGTTCTCCTAGATTTTTTTGCTCCGAGACCAGTACCGTATGCATTGAAAAGTGCAGTTGAAACAGAAATCAGGAGATTAGAAAATGAAGGTTCCTGGGAAAAGGTTACATATTCAGATTGGGCTACACCATTAGTTCCTATTGTGAAGGAAAGTGGACAGGTTAGGTTATGTGGAGATTACAAAGTAACGTTAAATCCACAACTGCAAGTAGCTCAACATCCCTTACCAAATCCGAAAGACATGTTTGCAACTATGTCAGGATGCAGTGTTTTTTCTAAATTAGATTTAAGACAAGCATTTCAACATCTTCCCATGGATGAAACTTCACAAGAATTATGTACAGTAAATACATCCTTAGGTTTGTTTAGACCAAAGAGATTACCTTATAGAGTTGCAAGTAGTCCAGCTATATGGCAACAAACTATGGATAAGATTTTTTCAGGAAGGCAAGGAGTATTCATTTTTATAGATGATATTTTAATTGCTGGTAAAGACACAAGAGAACATAGAGAAAGATTGCGAACAGTTCTGAAGAAGTTGAAGGAACATAATATTAGAGTAAATAAGAACAAATGTATTTTAGAAGTTGATTCAGTGGAATACTTAGGTTTTGTAATAAATGGCAAGGGTATTCACAAAACTAAAGAGAAGATTAAAGCTGTGCAATCAACAAAAGTGCCAGAAAATGTTAAGGAATTACAATCATTTCTAGGCTTAGTAGCATTTTATGGGAATTTCATTCAGAATTTGTCTACAATTGCACATCCATTGTATAATCTGTTGAATAAGGGGGTAGAATGGAAGTGGACAAAAGAGTGTCAGGAATCTTTTGAAATAATCAAGCAGGAAATAACATCACCTACATTCTTAGTACATTATCAAATGGATTTACCAGTTAAATTAGTATGTGATGCATCAAACATAGGTTTAGGTGCAGTATTATCTCATGTAATGCCAGATGGAACAGAAAAACCAATTGCATTCACTTCTAGAGTATTGAACAAGGCAGAAAGGAATTTCTCTCAAATAGAAAAGGAAGGTTTAGCATTAGTTTATGGAGTTAAAAAATTCCATATGTATCTTTATGGTAGAAGAAAGTTCACACTTGTTACAGATCATAAACCTTTATTAGCAATATTGGGTCCAAAAGCAAGTTTACCTACGTTTGTAGCTGTAAGACTACAACGTTGGGCAGTTATGTTAGCAGCGTATCACTATGATATAGAATACCGTCCAACATCAAATATGGGTAATGCAGATGCTTTATCCAGATTACCCGTAGACAAAGCTCCAGAAGAGTATGATGACAGTGTTCTGTTAATTTCTGTATATGATGTACCAATAACTGCAAAAGATGTAGCACACAGTACCAAGCGAGACCCAGTACTTAGTAAGGTTTTGGAGAGTTTAATGACAGGTAGGGACTTATGTGGAAAAAAGGAAAATTGTAAACCATATAAGGATATATGGTATGAACTGAGTGTAACACAAGGAATAGTGATGAGAGGTTCCAGGGTAGTTATTCCCAATTCACTGAGAAATAAGGTTTTGTCTGAAATACATGCTGATCACCAAGGTATTGTAAGATCAAAGTCAATTGCGAGAACTTTTGTATGGTGGCCAGGTGTAGATAAAGATTGTATGAATGGTGTTATGCAACAGAACAATCCTCAATTTGCTAGAATGCACCCGTGGGAGTTACCCAGGTATCCATGGCAAAGAGTGCATATAGATTTTGCAGGTCCTTTTTTAAATTACTTGTTTTTGATAGTAGTAGATGCTTACAGTAAGTGGCCAGAAATTATCCCAATGAAGACAACAATGTCTTACGCCACAATAAAAGAGTTAATGCAAATTTTTTCAACTCACGGTATTCCGGAAAGAATTGTTCCAGATAATGGTCCACAATTTACCTCACAAGAGTTTAAAGAATTTTGTAATGTCAATGGTATAAAGCATACATTTTCAGCTACATATCATCCATCTACTAATGGAGAGGCTGAAAGATTTGTCCAAACGTTTAAACACAATATGAAGTGTAGAAAAGCAAATTCAGGTAATATATTTTTGCATGTGTCAAAGTTTTTGTTGTCTTATAGAACAACGCCGCACAGCACAACAGGCGTGGCACCCTCAAATTTGTTGATGGGGAGGAGGATAAGGTGTAAGTTAGATTTGTTGTATCCAAGTTTGCAAAGTGATTTAGAAGATAAAGGGTATAAACAAGTAGTAAAGCTTCCTAATGTAAGACATTTTTTACCTTTGTGTGAAATCATGGTAAGATCGTACAACACTCCAGAGAAGTGGGTACCAGGAGAGATTGTAAGAGAGATAGGAAATTTACATTATGATGTTCGTGTTGGTGATAATGTTGTAAAACGTCATGTTGATCAATTACAGCCGTTAAACAGAAAGACAGTAGAGCATGTGAATGTTAGAGATGAGAAACTTAAAGAAGTAGTTAGATCAAATGAGTCAAATATTAACCAAGATGGTCCAACATCCAATGTAGATTCAGAACCAATTCATGTACCAGTACAAGATGAGGTTAAAGTGCTTCCTAATAGGATTAACAGAGGAAAGCCCCCTGAGAGATAGATTTATGCATATTTTTACAATGTCAAGTTAAGGGGGAGGAGACTGTTATGTATTATTGTAATAATGTACTATATTATTTCAAGTGTTTCAGGTATTGCGCAACATTGCATCATATTGCATGAATAAAACATGATGTGCTTTGTACATAAGTGTAATGATTTGTTTTGGTATTAGGATTCAAACATTTGTTGATTACCTCAAAGATAGGATGTGATTCTTTATAGTTTTGTACTGGAGTAGGATTTAAGTCTTTTCAGAGCGATGCTCTTTTGTTTAGAAATGTTTTGGTTTTGTCAGATTATGTATGACGCTCCACACACACTTAGGAGTCAGCTGTCAAAGAGCCATGTATTCATATATATTATTAAACGTGTATTTTAAGAATACCAACGTCTTTTTTAATCCCAGCAAGAAAAATTGACGACAAGAGATGGGATCAGCTGAGAAATAATTACTAACAAATGTTCATCTATGTTCCAGGTAATTATTATGGTTAATAGAACTTCCTACCAAAGTACAACACTACATATATATACATATATATATATATATATATATATATATATATATATATATATATATATATATATATATATATCTATATATATATATATCTATATATATATATATATATATATTTATATAGATATATATATATATATATATATATATATATATATATATATATATATATATATATTATTTTCATATATAGGGCTTATATATTTTATTGGATGCCCATAGATTCCTTATTTTAACATTTAGGGCTTATATATTTTATTAGATGCCCAGAAAATGATTTATATTTTAAATGTTTTAAAATGTTTTTTAAAATACAAATGTTCAAGAGTCTCTTCAACTACATATTACTAGCGTACTAACTGCTTTTCATGCACAACACTTTTCCCAAGACAATTGTACTCCTTTGAGCGAATGAAGGGGCCAGTTTCAAACAGCTTTAAATTGAAATAAAATAGGAGTTTTGTCTGGACATGGCAAAACATTCTGTTTGATCTCCAACTTGTTTGTTCTTAACCTACGCCAAACAAAGATGTTAACGGCGATAAATATCATCACTGTAACGCTGATTGCTGCTAGTAACACGTAGAAACGAAGGTCTGCATAAGACGGTGTCGGGTGGTCCATCTCGGTTAATTTCATCAACCGCTTAGCCACTCGTGCATTGTAAGGGAGAGGTAAAGATGGAATTGTTGTCTACCATGTAAAGTTCGCGAAGTAGGCCCGTTCTCTGATGATAGTCTTGATTCCACGGACCATGTAATTCGGGGACGTACCGATACAACCATCTGCTGCAACGAAGATTAGGGAATAGGACGTGGATCCGTCCGGGCGTGATACATTAAAGCCGGCCTTGTCGTATCGTATCCACGAGCCGTTGTTCAGTCTGCAATTGAACTTATTATCGTCAAAGGGATAAAGTTTTTTCAGACAATTTTCATGTGTATGGGAGAGAGCACCGTCTAGCACTATACCTAACTCGCATGAATCCATTGAGTTTTTATGGAATTCAAATGAGTCAGCTGTACATATTTTTTTATTCATTGCGTCTGAACAGTGAGTTAATTGATTTAAGTCTTTAATGACCGTATATGTTTCCTTGTCTGGGGAAATCAATACGTGTCCTGTCAAACCGGATATTACTGTATTTGAGTGATTCGTCATGAAAGTCGGAAATGGTGATATCCTGTAAGATTGCCAGGCATCGGAAGAATCAAAGGGAATTGTAATCATAATCCTGTGATTTTCAATGCTTACTATAATTAGGCTGTAATAAAATTTTAACCTACGTGCATCTAACAAAGGAATATAACCTAATTTCTCCCGTCCGTTCTCCACAATTAACGTTAAGAGTCTTATCGGCAACAAATGCGGTGACAGTACACCTTTAGTTGCTAACGTGATAGCTTCCACATAGTCTTTTGATTTCTCAATGAAATGTGCAATTCTATTATGGATATGATCTATTTTTGAATCATAATACGTTAACGTTGCCAACAAATCTTGTACTTCCATAATCTGACTGATATTACTAGAATGTTCGTTCACCAAACTCATAATTTGATTGATTGAAGCTAACTGATTCTTTAGTTCTGATAAAATCAATTCATTTTCATTAGTCAAAAACTAAATTTTCTTATTTTGATTACTAATCTTAAGACGATTGGAAATCCCTAAGCCTAAACTTGCAATAGAACCAAAGATGTTTAGTGCAGCAAAACTAAACGGGTTACGTTTTTCAAGGTTATCGTGTCTTACTGTCCACATCAAAAGGTCACGAGCCAAAGATTCTGCCTCGTATGTCTTATTTTGCAAGTCGTCGTATAGCATCTCTGCAACTTTTAGTGTCAATGCAAGCGGACTCTCTGCATTAAAAGGAAAGTGTCTTCTATGCATTTCATTAAAGGAAACAGCAAACCTTGAAATGGCGCTTTTTAAGCTAGTGACGTCATTCTCTGGGAGAAAAATTGCTTGCATGCATACTTCAACAACTACGTTACTTGATGTAATAAAAATGTCTTCTTGTCTCTCTACTATAGTGCCATATTTAAAATCCATACTCTTAGTTTTAGAGCTCTTCCCACACGAGAAAAATGTCTGAGCGAACAATATCACTCCTAACATTAAAAACTTCATCTTGGAAACCTGTAACGAGAAAAATATATGTAATTACTCCTGTATTAAGAAGAAAAAATGTTAACATATAAACTTCATAGATAAAGAATAAAAAAAAAATTCCTTCACTTCCTTCTCTCTTATTTTAATTTCGTATGTGAGCCAATGGTACAATTCTTTCATCAGTGGGCTGGGATAAGTTTTGAACTCTAAATCTATTGGCTGTTAATGTTTCCAAAATGCTAAATGGGCCTTCAAACTTAGGTGTTAGTTTATAATTGAGTCCTTTACGTACATTTATCTGTATGTAGGCCTATACATTATCACCCACGGTATGTTTTAGTTGGCTTCGCTATTTTATCATGATTCCTTTTCATTATGATTTGTGATTCTTCTAAATTCTTTCGAAGGATATCAAAACGACTTTTGCTTGCATTTATACATTCTTTTAAAGGATTTGATAAATTAGTTGTGGGCGTTAATACATGGAAAGGCGTTCTAACTGGGGTACCATACAATGCCTCGTGCGGCGACATTTTAATTGATATATGATATGAGTGATTCAGAGTACTTAGTACCGCAGGTATTGCAATATCCCAGTTGGAGTCTGATCCACCTAGTGTTAATCTTAATATGTTTAAAACCTTCCTATTCGCTCTTTCTACTAGCCCATTCGACTCTGTGTGATAGATCATGGTATTGATTTTCTTTATGTTGAGGAATTCACACAATGAGGTAAGAAAGTGATTATTAAATTCTCCACCCGAGTCTAAGATTATCATGTGCAGAATTCCATGTTTAAAAATGTAACATTCGTAAACCTTCCTAGCGCATTCAATCGCAGTTTTAGTTTTAAGCGCTATTAGTTCCGTATATCGAGTCAAAGCATTTACAATTACTAAGAGGTGCTTATTTCCTCTGTCTGACTCGTAAAATCCTGTTAATAAATCTAAATGTATCTTTTCAAAGGGTTGATTGGGCACGGGATAAGCCCCTAGGCTGACAGGTGTTTTCGTGTGCCCTTTGTTTTCCTGACAAGTGCGACAATTAGCTATGTGTTTTTTTATATCTGTAAGCATCGTATGCCAATAAAACAATGATTTGGCTTTCTGTGACATTATGGAGAACCCCGGGTGTCCATGCAATGGGTTTGCATGCAACCAATTTAGGACAGTGGATGTAAGTGAGATTGGTACCACTACCTGGTCGTTAGTCACATGTGGTGTATTGCAGGTTTTCCATGTCACGGATCTACACAGAATATTGTCTTTGATTATATAATTCTGCTGCGTATAATTTATATATTCCCTTTCCTTACGATTTCCTTCTAAAGCATTTATAATTTTTTATAATTTCTGATCTTTTCTTTGCTCAGTCTCTAATAATTCAGATCTTCGTTTTCAGATATAGTTTTAACAATAGGCATGGATGTTGATATATCTATTAATTCAGCTAAAGGCTCCGAACAAGATGACACGTGGTTGCGTGATAATGCATCAGCAATGATATTTGCATTCCCTGGTAAATACCCGATTCTCGCGCCAAAGTCTTGAATGATCAAATGCCACCGAGTTCGTTTGGGGCTGTGACTGAAGCCTTTAAAGAAGTCGGTTAGTGGTTTATGATCAGTAAGAACCTTAACGGGATAACCGTATATTATAAACTTAAAATGCACTAGTGAATTAACAATAGCTAGCCCTTCCTTGTCTATTACTGCATACTTACTTTCAGAAGTTCTCAGTTTTCGAGAATAGAAAGCTATCGGGAAAAATTGTTTTTCATATTGCTGAAGCAATACCCCACCTACTCCTAAGTCTTAGGCGTCTGTTGCAATGAAGAATTCCTTACCGAAGTCAGGAAATTTTAAGATAGGAGAACTACACAGTTCATCTTCCAAGGTATTAAATGCCTGTTGATGCTGCTCAGACCATATGAAATCTATGCCCTTCTTCGTCAGATCAGTTAGGGGAGCGGCTATTATTGAATAATTGCGTATAAAACGCCTGTAATATCCACTACACCCCAGAAATTGCTGTATTCCCTTGACATTAGTAGGTATCGGAAAGTTACGTATAGCTGACACCTTATTGTGGACTACTTTAAGACCTTGGCTAGACACCGTAAAACCCAAATAAACCAATTCTGTTTTGAAAAATTCACACTTACTAATCTTTACCCTCAAGTTATGTTGTCTTAGTCTCTGTAGTACTAGTTCTAGTTTACGTAGATGTTCTTCTAAGGTATTGGAAAAGATTACAAGGTCGTCCATATAGGCATTCAATATATCCCCTAGCAGGTCTCCAAACACTATGTTAATCATTCTTGTAAATGTTATGGGAGCACAACGTAAACCAAAGGGCATACGTAAAAATTCATAATGTCCCCTGGCTGTGCTGAAGGCTGTGTATGGGATACTATTTTCTTCTAATGATATCTGGTGAAAGCCTTTAAGTAAGTCCAAACTGGTAAAATATTTATTCTGACCTAACAAAGATAAAATATCGTCAGTACATGGCACTGGGAATCGATCAGGGTTCGTTTCCTCATTCAAGCGACGGAAATCTACGCAGATACGCCATGTTCGATCTTTTTTCGGTGCAACTATTAATGGAAAATTATAAGGGCTGTTCGATTTCCTAATGACTATTTCTTCTAGCATTTTACCTACTTCATCATTTTATCTCATTCTGGAATTTCATAGGGAGTCTGTACGAGGGTACATAGATAATTTTCTGCTTGTCCTTTAACCTTATTTGATGTTCTATGACATCTGTCTTTCCTAAGGATCCATCCGTAGTGGAAAAAAACATCATGATATGCAGTTAAAAGTCCAAAAAATTTCTGCCAAATTTCTTCTCCTTGAATGTCTTTACTAATTTTATTTTTAATAGATTGCAAAAGGGATTCATCCGCAACCGATTGAGCGTGATTGATTTCAGCAATGGTAAGAATACGATGTTTATAAACTTCTACATCCAAGATATGTTGATTTTTGTGAATTACTAAAGTGGTATTTAAATGATTACAGACTTCAATATTACATTGTTGATGTGAGCCTACTGTATAAATAGCTTGTGTGACGGACAATCTGTTAGTTTTCAAAGTGTCAGAAAGGATTAATATTTCAGATCCCGGTAACGTTTTCTTTATTTGCACTATTAAATTCGAAGGTACGTTCAGCTCGATAGATTGCGTGCAAGATGGTATTACGGGTGAACGAGAATTCTGTTGGGTCGCGTATATTATTTCTTTATTAGTGAGACAAGTTATTGGTTCTTCAACGTACGTCACTGTTTTATTTGTTGTCTTCTTTTTATCCAAAACTGATTTTAAGGTATTAGAAGACTTATAGAATTTTCCTTTGATATACACACCGTGATTGGCAGGGGCTAAGATAATGTTTTGATTACCCATAGACGGATATCCTATAATTACAGCTGGATACATATCAATGTTTTGTACAACAACAAATGTATCGGCAAACATGCGCTTACCGACCTTGAACTGAACATGAGTTACGCCTATTACATTTAATTCATTATTTCCTATACCCGAGAGCCTTACTCAGGACTTCTCTATAGGGAAGTTCGAAAACAACAAATGATGTGTCCTCAAATCCATGATATTACGTGGACTACCAGAGTCAAAAAATAATGTAAAGGATCGGTGTTCTAAATTTACAGCATATAATGTTGGTCGTAACTCATTTTGACTTATTATTGTGTGAATTTGTTGCAAATCTACGGGAGCATGCACTAATTTATTTGATTCGGTCGAGTGTTTCGTAGGAAAATCTATTGCCTCACAATGATCTGATAAAACAATAAATGGATTATTTAACACTACTGATGTTGATTTAAATGACCCAACATCACTCTCTTCCCCACTGGAGTTAATTATGTGGTATTTGCTTTGCTCTGCACATTCTGAAAATTAGGCTGACCTTGCGAGTTCTGGGTAGACGGCCCTGGATCAGAGTTATTCGAAGAACTGTTTGTTTGTTTCTGAACTACATTGACGTTTGGCTGTTTCTTCTTATTGAACTGAGGATTTTTCTTTTTATTTCCATATGGAACTGACTGTGGAATTGACTGTGGATTTGACCGTGTATTTCTAGGATTCTGTTGTGTCTTACGCGAGTTGCACTGACTATATGAATGAGTAGAACTATTATGTAACGAACAGAATCTCGTTCTGCAGTCTGCAATCAAGTGATCTTGATGGATGCAATTATAACACGTCATTCCCGCGACTTGACTATTATTAACTACGTTTACTTGTGGCTTTGTTTCATTTTTTGCAAAAACCTGTGTAAACAAGGGATCAAGATCAGTACACTTAGATATGTGTTTCTTTATCTGTTTATATACGTCCAATTCTGTACTTGCTGGCGTTAACTTTTTATCAAAACACCGCACTAAAGCTTCAGGCAACATAAGTGTCATGCAAGTTAAATACATTAATCGTAAGAAATCTTTCACGGAGATGTTATCTCTAGTAACCCAAGTGGAATTACCTAAAATATCTTGATACTTGTTTAGCCTATCGGCAATGAGAGCTGCTCTCTTGTAAGGACACCGCTCCCTTCGTCGTCCAGAAAATCAACAAACTGTTTATTTATTTGAATTCTCCTTTCGCCACACCGTGGTTTCCCATGTATATGTATTCCACTCTATCAGAGCTACATTTTGACATATGTATTATTTCATTACATGTTTCTGTTAACTCATAATTCGTATATTTGTAAGTGTAAGAAAACACATATTTTGGTGGGCAATTCAATCTGATTTGGCGCCAGCGCCATCCTACCTTTCCGTCCGCACCTTGTAATATACTCCCACGCACATTTGAATAAAGTATCAGTTGATCTTGGTGACGCTTGTTTCACTGTCCTTACAACTGGTGACCCCGGAGTTGAAAGTAGCATCAGCGGTTTTGGCTTTGCCATTAACGGACTTATTACGGCCGTGCTACCTTCTCTATACTTGGTTACCTTAGGCATGAGCCTGCCTTTGGTTCTCCCACACTTCGGTGAATGTAAGGCAGTAGGATGCGCTTAACCGACATATCAACTTCTTACCTCTTCGCCGACTCGTCGTCTGGCCACGATGCAGGAAGCAACACGCCCATCGCACCCAACGGCCTCGCCTCCACGCCCAAAGTCAAACTGCCACCCTTTTCTCAACACAACACCGCTTCCTGGTTCCTGAGAGCAGACGTACTCTTCCGTGTCGCTAGACTCAGCGACTCCTGCGCCAAGGCTGACATCGCTCTCACCTCCATACCTGAAGAGGTATTCGACAAGATTTCCCCATGGCTCGACGCCCAGGCCGGCCAAGTTTCATACGACGACCTGAGAACGAAACTCATCGGTATCTACTCCCTCTCCGTCTCAGGAAGAGCACAGAAAGTCTTGGACCTCGCCGGCAAGCCCATGGGTGACACCTCTCCTGTGGAGGCATGGGACGAGTTAACCGGCCTGCTTATGCTCCCCAAAACAGACAGCAACGGCCGACGACGTGAGATTAGCTTATCTCGCGAGATCTTTCTTCGTCGCCTACCACAGGACGTAAGGGCCCGATTGACAGACGCCGACACGCTCCCGATGAACGAACTCTTGTCGAAGGCTCAGAAGCTCCACGAGGCCTCCAAAGCATCTCGCCTCGGAGCATCATCGTCAACACTGCCTTCGTTCTCCTCCTTCAGCAGCTGCTCTTCCATAGACTCCTCGGCAACGGCTCCTGAGGACGACGAGATCAACGTTTTATCAAGAAAGAAACCGCCGCAACCAACACGACCGAACCCTAGGACTAACACAGCATGGCGCTTCTACCATCAACAGTTCGGCAGCGACGCCAAGAAATGTAGAGCACCATGCAGTTTCCCTAGAAGACGATGCCAGAAGCATCCACCTGCCATCATCGCAGCCGCAGGTAACCAAAACAAGAATGGTTTCTATATCCTCGATACCATTTCCAACCGTAGACTCATGGTAGACACCTGCGTAATGCAGTCAACGTTCCCACCTTCCAAGTCCGACCTAGACCGTGGTCCCGACAAAAACGCTCCCTCACTCATCGCCGCCAACGGATCTCCCATACGGTGCTATGGGATTAGGACCCTCAAGATATCTATCATGGGCCGTTCGTATTCTTAGCTCTTCGCCATCGCTGATGTCAATCGCCCCCTCCTCGGTGCGGATTTCCTTGCCCACCACGGACTCCTCGTCGATGTCACCAACAAACGTCTCATCGACACGGGAACCTGCCAGTCCCGCGCCGTAGAACACGGCCCTGCAACAATGTCCGTATCCGCCGTAACGACGCACCCCTACGCCGACCTCCTACAAGAATTTCCCGAGGTTTTCAAGCGCGAGCTCGGACACTCGCCAGATTCCCCGTCCAAGCACGGGATCTACCACCACATCACAATGACAGGACCTCCTACTCACGCCAAATTCCGCCGCCTCCCGCCCCAGAAACTGAAGGATGCCCTCGCGAATGCCACCACCCTGGCTCATTTCGACGACAACGCGCCCCTGCGACTAAAGATCGACGCCAGCAACGTCGCCTGTGGGGCTGTGCTGGAGCAACTCGTCGATGGTTCTCCTCGACCGCTGGCATTCTTCAGCAAGAAATTGAAACCCGCCGAAACAAGATACAGCACCTTTGATAGGGAACTCCTCGCCGTCTACCTCGCCGTCCGCCACTTCAGGCACATCTTGGAGGGCACACCCTTCACAATCGCGACAGACCATCAACCCCACGTTCACGCTTTCACGAAATCGACAGACGCATGGTCCTCCCGAAAACAACGTCATCTCGCAACAATCGCCGAATTCGGGTGCACCATACGTTACGTCCCAGGAAAGAAAAACCCTGTCGCGGACGCCCTTTCAAGGATTGAAATTGACGCAATCCACCTGGAAATCGACTACGCCAATCTCGCAACCGTACAACGCACCGACCGAGAAGCACAGGATCACCTGACAGGGCCATCCTCGCTCAAGATAAGTGCGATTCCCCTCGGACCAGCAGGAGTAACTATTCTTTACGACACGCAGCTGGATCACCTAAGGGACATCGCCAGGAAGTTCAGGCCATGTCTCAAAACTTACCAGGACAGAACCAAGCACTTCAAGCCAAAAAACCTGGATGACTGCGGGTACGTTTTCGTCCGTGTCAACGCTCATCGACAACCACTAACTAGACCTTATCGAGGCCCCTACCGGGTAATTAAGAAGACAACGAAAGCCTTCCTTCTCGAAGTCCATGGCCAAGAGGACTGGGTCTCAATAGACCGCGTGAGACTAGCGTTTCTCGAAGGAAGCGACACCGCCTCCGCCGGACCTGGCAGATCCAGAGTGCCACCTCAAAACAACGAAAGAAAAATCATCAAACGACGACAAGAGGAAGAGATCCTTACGCCGACCGCCGGCGCACCCCTCCGTTCAAAAACAAGAGGAACCCTCCGACGCCCGAAAAGATACGAAGATTGATCATCAGCCCTCTTAGCTGCCCGATGTCTTGGGGAGGGGGGGGGGGGGGAGTACTTGTGAGGACACCGCTCCCTTCGTCGTCCAGAAAATCAACAAACTGTTTATTTATATGAATTCTCCTTTCGCCACACCGTGGTTTCCCATGTATATGTGTAATGATTAGAATAGTTAATATTACATGTTTAAAACAAATGACGTAATATGTCATGTTGGTTGGAAGAGCTAACCCTGGGATTTGCTGTAGTCATTCAAAATTGTAAACAGGACGTATAATGCAAACCTCGGCAAATTGACATTCTTTCTTAACGTCAACACATTGTCTCCTCGTGTGAAAGTTTGTGACGTCACCGGATGCAGGTGTCTTCCGATTCCGTCACGTGGCTAAATTAAAGCAAGCATACGATATCTGTGATATCGATAATTTATTCAGTTCATATCTAAACTTCACCAGAATTGGTCATCTGGACCAACACAGCTTCCTCCAGTGATGGAGATGTTTAACTCTGTTGTTTTATAGAATAAAACTTAAAAACTATTAAGATGTATTCAGTTAATCCATTTAAATACATCTGAAAACAACTCATACTCAAATGTGTGCTTAAGACAGTAGCACACCAATAAATGGTGGCAGCGATTAAACTCTAAGACAGCGGTTAAACTCTAAGAATTAGAGAAATATCTTCAAGACTTCAAAATAATAGCTGTAAAACCAGAGAAATATCTTCAAGACTTCAAAATAAAAGCTGTAAAACCTGATAAAGATCTTCAAGAACTCAACATTATCTACAAGAATCTACAATTTTGACTAAGTCCAACGGAAAAGCTAACATCAACATATGTTAGTATACAACCTGAATCTTCAATCAACATCCTAGGAAACCCAAGGACTGGCGTTCAACAATTACAAGACATATCCAGGAAGAACTACATTCAACAAGAAACTAGAACGAGACATCGCTAACAAAACATCAAGAGAGAGAGAGAGAGAGAGGACGTGTCGACTTCATATATAAGCTAAGTACAGAGATTTTGTATTCATTTCAGTTTGGGCAGTGAAGTGTAGTTATCACAAGTCGTTAGTCAATTATTACTGGGGTGAGTGAATTCCTAAACTTTGTTATAAGAAACTCCGAATTCTCATTTAGAATTTTTCTTTCTTTGTGCTAATTCCTTTTTCTTTCAGAAACTCTTGGGGGGAAATGTTTTGGGATTAGTAACATTGTTGGGGGAATTTTGTTATACATATGCGTTTACGCAGTGGGCATCTGTACTCATATAGATATTTTGATAGGATTGAAAGGGGTCAAAGAGATAGAAAAAAAAAAATACAGCAGTCATGGCTCCTCCTGTCAGCCCTACCCCTGGACCTAGTGGTGTAGGCCAGGCTAATCCTCCTCCAATTGTGACGCTTGTAAATGCCAGGTCAGCAATCCTTCCTTTTCAAGGTCGTGTCAACGGGTTCTTGCCACAAAATGTGGAGTCATGGATTTCATCCGTTGATGCCCATTTAAATGCCAAACAAATCGTAGATCCTTTTGTACAATTACAAGAAGCTAAAAGTTTTATAGATTTTTCTAAGGGGGATGCGAGTGCGTATTTAAGAGGTGTTTCATTTCAAGAAGCAGTTACTTGGGATGATTTCAAAGTTAGGTTACGCGCGATTTATGGGGGTGAGGAAGCCTTGGATGTAGTGTTAACGTTACGAAATACACTTAATCAAGCCACTATGAATCGGCTTAATGTTGTTGAGAGAGCAGCTCTCATAGCTGATAGGCTTAACGAATATCAGGACATTCTAGGTAATTCCACTTGGGTTACTAACGATAACATCTCCGTGAAAGATTTTTTACGATTAATGTATTTAACTTGCATGACACTTATGTTGCCTGAAGCTTTAGTGCGGTGCTTTGATAAGAAGTTAATGCCTGCAAGTACGGAATTGGATGTCTATAAACAGATAAAGAAACACATGTCCAAGTGTCCAGATCTCGATCCCGTGTTAACTCAAGTTTTTGCTAAGAATGAAACAAAACCACAAACAGTGAACGTAATTAACAGTCCAGTAGCGGGAGTGACGTGTTACAACTGCAAACGTCAAGGTCACATAAGCGCAGACTGTAGAACGAAATTTTGCTCAGTTCACAACACAGCATCACATTCTTATAGTCAATGTTACGCGCGTAAGACACAACAATATCCTAGAAATACACAGTCAATTCCACAGTCAGTTCCATATGGAAATAAAAAGAAAAATCCTCATTTTAACAATAAGAAGAAACAACAAAATGTCAATGCAGTTCAGAGTCCGAAACAAACAAACACTTCTTCAAATATCGCTGAGCCTGGGCCGTCAAACCAGACCTCGCAAAGTCAGCCTAATTTTCAGAATGTGCAGAGCAAAGCAAATACCACATAGTTAACTCTAGAGGGGAAGAGAGTGATGTTGGGTCAAGGTCATTCATGTCAACATCAATAGTATTGAATAATCAATTTAATGTTTTATCAGATAATTGTGAGACAATAGATTTTCCTATGAAACACACGGCCGAATTAAGTAAAACAGTGCATGCTCCCGTAGATTTGCAACGAATTCATACAATAATAAGCCAAAATGAGTTACGGCCAACCTTATATGCTGTAAATTTAGAACACAAATCCTTTACGTTATTTTTTGACTCTGGTAGTCCACGTAATATTATGGATTTGAAGACGCATCATTTGTTGTTTTCGAACTTTCCGATTGAAAAATCAGGAATTAGACTTTCAGGTATAGGAAATAATAAATTAAACGTCATAGGCATAACTCATATTCAGTTCAGAGTCGGTAATCGCACGTTTGCCGATACATTTGTTGTTGTAAAAAACATTAATATGTATCCAGCTGTAATTATAGGATACCCATCTATGGGAAATCAAAACATTATCTTAGCTCCTGCCAAGCACGGCGTGTATATCAAAGGGAAATTCTATAAGTCTTCTAATACTTTAAAGTCAGTTTTGGATAAAAAGGAGACGACAAATGTAACCGTAACGTACGTTGAAGAACCAATAACTTGTCTCACTAATAAAGAAATAATATACGCGACCCAGCAGAATTCTCGATCACCCGTAATATCATCTTGCACGCAATATATCGAACCAAACATACCTTCGAATTTAATAGTGCAAATAAAGAAAACACTACCGGGATCTGAAATATTAATCCTTTCCGATACTTTGAAAACTAACGGATTGTCTGTCACACAAGCTATTTATACAGTAGGCTCACATCAGCAATGTAATATCGAAGTCTGTAATCATTTAAATAACACTTTAGTAATTCACAAAAATCAACATATCTTGGATGTAGAAGTTTATAAACATCGTATTCTTACCGTTGCTGAAATCAATCACTCTCAATCAGTTGCGGATGAATCCCTTTTGCGATCTATTAAAAATAAAATCAGTAAGGACATTCAAGACGAAGAAATTCAGCAGAAAATTTTTGAACTTTTAACTAAATATACAGATGTCTTTTCCACTACGGATGGATCCTTAGGAAAAACAGATGTGATCGAGCATCAAATAAGGTTAAAAGACAAGCAGAAAATTATATATGTACCCTCGTACAGACTCCCTATGAAATTCCAGAATGAAATAAATGATGAAGTAGGTAAAATGTTAGAGGAAGGAGTCATTAGAAAATCAAATAGCCCTTATAATTTTCCTTTAATAGTTGTACCGAAAAAAGATCGGACATGGCGTATCTGCGTCGACTTTCGTCGTCTAAACGAGGAAACGATCCCTGATCGATTCCCAGTGCCATGTACTGACGATATTTTGTCTTTGTTAGGTCAGAATAAATATTTTACCAGTTTGGACTTACTTAAAGGCTTTCACCAGATATCATTAGAAGAAGATAGTATCCCATACACAGCCTTCAGCACAGCCAGGGGACATTATGAATTTTTACGGATGCCTTTTGGTTTACGTTGTGCTCCCATAACATTTACAAGAATGATTAACATAGTGTTTGGAGACTTGTTAGGGGATATATTGCATGCCTATATGGATGATCTTGTAATCTTTTCCAACACCTTAGAAGAACATCTACGTAAGTTAGAACTAGTACTACAGAGATTAAGACAACATAACTTAAGGGTAAAGATTAGTAAGTGTGAATTTTTCAAAACAGAATTGATATATTTGGGTTTCATGGTGTCAAGCCAAGGTCTTAAAGTAGTCCATGATAAGGTGTCGGCTATACGTAATTTTCCCATACCTACTAATGTCAAGGGAATACAACAATTTCTGGGTTGTAGTGGATATTACAGGCGTTTTATACGCAACTATTCAATAATAGCCGCTCCTTTAACTGATCTTACGAAGAAGGGCGTAGATTTCATATGGTCTGAGCAACATCAACAGGCGTTTAATACTTTGAAAGATGAACTGTGTAGTTCTCCTATCTTAAAATTTCCTGACTTCGGTAAGGAATTCTTCATTGCAACAGACGCCTCAGACTTAGGAGTAGGAGGGGTATTGCTTCAGCAATATGATAAACAGTTTTCCCGATAGCTTTCTATTCTCGAAAATTGAGAACTTCCGAAAGTAAGTATGCAGTAATAGACAAGGAAGGACTAGCTATTGTTAATTCGCTAGTGCATTTTAAGTTCATAATTTACGGTTATCCCGTTAAGGTTCTTACTGACCATAAACCACTAACAGAGTTCTTTAAAGGCTTCAATCACAGCCCTAAACGAACTCGGTGGCATTTGATCATTCAAGATTTTGGCGCAAGAATCGGGTATTTACCTGGGAAAGCAAATATCATTGCGGATGCATTATCACGCAACCCCGTGTCATCTTGTACGGAGCCTTTAGCTGAATTAATAGATATATCAACATCCATGCCTATTGTAAAAACAATATCTGAACAAGAAGATTTAGGCTGGAGCGCTGAATTGTTACAGACTGAGCAAAGAAAAGATCAGAAAATAGAAACAATTATAAATGCTTTGAAAGGCAATCATAAAGAAAAGGAATATATAAAGTATAAGCAGCAGAATTATGTAATCAAAGATAATATTCTGTGTAGGACTGTGACAAGGAAAACCCGCAATACACCACATGTAACTAACGACCAGGTAGTAGTACCAATCTCACTTATTTCCACTGTCCTGAATTGGTTGCATTCAAATCCATTACATGGACACCCTGGGTTCTCATTAATGTCACAGAAAGCCAAATCATTGTTTTATTGGCATACAATGCTTACAGATATAAAAAGACACATAGCTAATTGTCGCACATGTCAGGAAAACAAAGGGCATACGAAAACACCTGTCAGCCTAGGAGCTTATCCTGTGCCCAATCAACCCTTTGAAAGAATACATTTAGATTTGTTAACAGGATTTTATGAGTCAGACAGAGGAAATAAGCACCTCTTAGTAATTATAGATGCTTTAACTCGATATACAGAACTAATAGCGCTTAAAACTAAAACTGCGATTGAATGCGCTAGGAAGTTTTACGAGTGTTATATTTGTAAACATGGAATTCCACACATGATAATCTCAGACTCGGGTGGTGAATTTAATAATCACTTTCTTACCTCATTGTGTGAATTCCTCAACATAAAGAAGATTAATACCATGATATATCACCCAGAGTTGAATGGGCTAGTGGAAAGAGCAAATAGGAAGATATTAAATATATTGAGGGTAACACTAGGGGGATCAGACCCCAACTGGGATATTGCAATACCGGCGGCACTGAGTACTCTGAATCATTCATATCATATATCAATTAAAATGTCACCGCATGAAGCATTGTATGGTACCCCAGTTAGAACACCTTTCCATGTATTAACGCCTACAACTAATCTATCAAATCCTTTAAAAGAATGTATAAATGCAAGTATAAGTCGATATGATATCCTTCGAAAGAATTTAGAAGAATCACAAATCATAATGAAAAGGAATCATGATAAAATAGCGAAACCAACTAAAACATATACCGTGGGTGATAACATCTATATTCAAATTAATGTCAGAAAAGGGCTCAACTATAAACTAACCCCTAAGTTTGAAGGCCCATTTAACATTTTGGAAACATTAACGGCCAATAGGTTTAGAATTCAAAACGTAGCCCAACCCACGGATGAGAGAATAGTACCATTGTCTCACATAAGAAATTAAAAAGAAAAGAGAGGAAAAGAAGTGAGGGAAAATTTTATTTTATGTGATTAAAAGTTTTCTTTTTAATACAGGAGTAATTACATATATTTTTTCTCGTTACAGGTTTCCAAGATGAATTTTTTGTTGTTGGGAGTGATATTGTTCGCTCAGACATTTTTCTCGTATGGGATGAGTTCTAAGACTAAAAATATATATTTTAAATATGGCAATATAGTTGAAAGACAAGAAGACATTTTTATTACATCAACCAACGTAATTGTCGAAGTGCATATGCAAGCAATTTTTCTTCAAGAGAATGATGTCACTAGCTTAAGAACCGCCATTTCAAGGTTTTCTGCATCATTGGATGAGTTGCATAGAAGACATTTTCATTTGACTACTAAGAGTTTGCTTGGATCAACATTAAAAGTTGCAGAGATGCTATCTGATGACTTGAAAAATAAGACTGGCGAGACAGGATCTTTGGCTTATGACCTTTTGATGTGGACTGTAGGACACGAACATAAAGAAAGACGGAATCCGTTCATTTATGCTGCATTAAGCATCTTTGGGTCTGTTGCAAGTTTAGGTTTAGGAATTTCCAATCGTCTTAAAATTAGTAATCAAAATAAGAAAATTGAGTTCTTGACTCATAAGGATGAATTGATTATGTCAGAACTAAGGGATCAGTTAGCTTCAATCAATAAAATTATGGATTTGTTAAATGAACATTCAGATAATATCGTTCAAATTATGGAAGTACAGGATTTGTTGGCAACATTAACGTATTATGATTCAAAGATAGATCACATACATAACAGAATTGCACATTTCATTGAGGATTATGTAGAAGCTATCACGTTAGCAACTAAAGGTGTGTTGTCGCCCCATTTGTTGCCTATACGTTACTTAAAATTAGTTCTGGAGAACGGAAGGGATAAACTAGGCTATGTTCCTTTGTTAGACGAACATAGGTTAGAATTTTATTACAGCCTAATTACAGTAAACGTAGATAATAACAAGATTAGGATTACAATTCCCTTTGATTCTTCTGATGCCTGGCAATCTTACAGGATATCACCATTTCCGACTTTCATGACGAATCACTCAAATCCAGTAATATCCAGTTTGACAGGACACGTATTGATTTCCCCAGACAAGGAAACATATACGGTCATTAAAGACTTAAATCAATTAACTCACTGTTCAGACGCAATGGATAGAAAAATATGTACAGCTGACTCATTTGAATTCCGTAAAAACTTAATGGATTCATGCGAGTTAGGTATAGTGCTAGACGGTGCTCTCTCCCATACAAGTGAAAATTGTCTGGATAAGCTTTATCCCTTTGACAATAAAGAATTCAATTGCAGACTAAATAATGGCTCGTGGATACGATACGACAAGGACGGCTTCAATGTATCATGCCCTGACGGATCCACATCCTTCACCCACATCTTCGTCGCAGCAGATGGTTGTATCGGGACTTCCCCGAATTCCATGGTGACTGGCCTACGGACAATCATCAGAGAACGAGCCTACTTCGCGAACTTCACGTGGACCTCTACAATGCCAGCACTTCCTCTCCCATACAACGGCCGTGTGGCAAAGCGGTTGATGAAACTTACCGAAAAGGACCACCTGTCACCGACTTATAAAGAAATTCTTCACCCCATACTGCTGGCTAGTTTGTGTTTCACGGTGGTGATATTTATCGCCGTGAACATCCTTGTTTGGCGTAGGTTACGGCACAGCAAGCAGCTACAAAGGAATGAGTTGCATAGCCCTGACAATACCCCCTATTTAATCCAGTTCAAAGCTGTTTGAGTGGCCACCTCATTCGCTAAGGGAGTAATTTGTCGGGAAGATGTTTGTATGAAAAGCTGATTAGTACGCTAGTAATATGTAATTAAAGAAATTCTCTACATTTGCATTGTTAAAAATACATTTAAAACAACATTTAAAAAAATAAATAGAATAAAAAAAGGATATAAATAATTTTTTCTCTCGGCATCTAATAAAAATATATAAGCCGGAATGTTAAAAAAGAAAAGAGAAAAAAAAAATATATAATAAAATATATAACAGAATCTATGGGCATCTAATAAAATATATCAGCCCTATATATAAATATATATATATATATATATATATATGTACGAAACCGTGGTACGTGTACGTACCAGGAATTCGTGTTTGTGCACTAAAAATTGAGTATCTTGTTTCTAACAAAGGTAACAATTATTCTTTATCAAGTTACCGAATCATATGTAAGTCAGAATTTATTTTGTTTTTTGGTACCATGTAATCATTTTCTAGCAATGTACCATATATATGATCTTGGTTTTATCATGCATTTTTCTTTTTGCTTTGGTAATATCTTTTTTGTATGCATTATTGTTATTATTTTTTAATGTGCCTATTTGGACATTCGTCCTCAGTTGATTATGGCTAAAGTTAAACAAAGAATAATGCGTATGTCCAGTCACACCTAATAACCATGTTTCGGCTTGTTGTTAAATTTTTGTAAAAAAATTGAGATAGCTGGCCGAGCTAATGTAATGATTAGAATAATTAATATTACATGTTTAAAACAAATGACGTAATATGTCATGTTGGTTGGAAGAGCTAACCCTGGGATTTGCTGTAGTCATTCAAAATTGTAAACTGGACGTATAATGCAAACCTCGGCAAATTGACATTCTTTCTTAACGTCAACACATTGTCTCCTCGTGTGAAAGTTTGTGACGTCACCGGATGCAGGTGTCTTCCGATTCCGTCACGTGGCTAAATTAAAGCAAGCATACGATATCTGTGATATCGATAATTTATTCAGTTCATATCTAAACTTCACCAGAATTGGTCATCTGGACCAACACAGCTTCCTCCAGTGATGGAGATGTTTAACTCTGTTGTTTTATAGAATAAAACTTAAAAACTATTAAGATGTATTCAGTTAATCCATTTAAATACATCTGAAAACAACTCATACTCAAATGTGTGCTTAAGACAGTAGCACACCAATATATGTATTCCGCTCTATCAGAGCTACATTTTGACATATGTATTATTTCATTACATGTTTCTGTTAACTCATAATTCGTATATTTGTAAGTGTAAGAAAACACATATTTTGGCGGGCAATTCAATCTGATTTGGCGCCAGCGCCATCCTACCTTTCCGTCAGCACCTTGTAATATACTCCCACGCACATTTGAATAAAGTATCAGTTGATCTTGGTGACGCTTGTCTCACTGTCCTTACACTTTCAATAACATTAAGCCGAGTCATAGTGGCTTGATTAAGTGTATTTCTTAATGTTAAATCTATATCCAAGGCTTCCTCACCGCCATAGACCGCACGTAGCCTACTTTGAAATCATCCCATGTAGCTGCTTCTTGAAATGAAACTCCCCCTCAAATACGCACTCGCATCTCCTTTAGAAAAGTCTATAAAACTTTTAGCTTATTTTAATTGTACCTATGGGTCTATAATTTGTTTAGCATTTAAATGGGCGTCGACGGAAGAAATCCACGACTCAACATTCTGAGGTAAGAAGCCGCTGACCCGACCTTGAAAAGGAAGGATAGCTGATCGGGCATTAACTAACGTAACAATGGGAGCCGGGATGGGGTTACTCGGGCTGGGGGTGGGGTTACTCGGGCTGACAGGAGGTGTCATGTTGACTTTAACTTGTTTTTTATCTCTTCGATTCCTTGCAATCCTGTCAAAATCTCTATATGTACAGAGGTCCACTGCGTAAACGCATAAATACTATTCAAACAAAGATTATAACATAATCCCCCAATACAATGATACAAATATAAAGATATTTCCCGAGAACTTCAGAAAGAAAACGGAATTAGCACAGCGAAAAAAAATTCTCGACGAGAATTCGAAGTTGAATACAGTTTCCTTTAATGAAAGGAAAAATGAAGATTAACAAACAACTCACCCCAGCAATAATGGACGATTGACTCGTGATAACTACACTTCACTGTCTAAAACTGAACTGAATAAAAAAATGTACTTAGCTTCGGTTTATATGGGCGAAGGGTGATGTCTTCATTTCCTCTCTCTCTCACTGGTTTGTTTCTTCTTATTGATGTTTGGGTGAATGTTTTCGGTCCGATTTCCGTTGAATGTAGTGCTTCCTGGATATGATTCTCGAATGTTTAGTAAACGTTGAATGTCATTCCTTGGTTTTCTTAGGATGTTGATTGAAGATCCAGTTCCTCAGTTTGTATAACATGACCCAGCCCTTTTTCACAAATGAACTTTAAAACATCCAGGGGAGTGACAGTGTCAGGCTGAAGGCGGCATGCAACTGCCTGAAGTTCATGACATAAGTCAGTGGCGTTTATGTCCTTGCTTTCTCCATCTCGTAGTGCTGTTTCCAGCTTGGTGCAATGTTCCATAAGTTGTGTTTTTGTTATCCCATTAAGTGATTTCACATCATACAGGAAACCAAAAACAGACTTCATCTGCTGCAGTTGCTGAAAACGTTCCAGTACAGAATTGATGGCAACATCGAGTCCAGCAAAATAAAAGTTAACTTTAAAGTTCACTTTTGCATTCTGCACTGGTGTGTCTTCTCCTTCATAGTCAAACTGCCTTTTCTTTTTCCTAAGACGAACGGAATCTGCAACAAAAACTGGGTCTATATCCAAATCATTACCCAATTCAGTAGCATCAACTAGTACCTTTTCAAACTCTGTATCACTTCTTCTCTCTTCTAGAAACATTCTAGTGCATTCCAGTTGTTTAATGCTGATGAAATATCTTTTTGTCTTGCTTGTAGTTGCTTGCTGGTAATGTTTATTTTAAAAAGAATGTCATACCAAACGATCAATGAAACCAAAAATTTGAATGTTGCAATGCCATTTGCAAGCGCTTTAGCTTCTGCACGTGTGGAATTTCCAGATGATCCAAGGAGAGTAGAATCTGTTGCCATTTCAGTAATAGCATCATATATGTCACCAATTTGGTAACGGATGTGTTTTAGTGCATCTATCCGACTCTCCCATCGTGTTTCACTCAGAGGCTTTACTGTTAAGCTTTGTACATGCCGTTTCAGTACATCCCAACGATGAGGTTAGGTTGAGAAGAATACATAGAGCTTTTGTATCAGGCCGAAAAAATTAGTAGCTTCTAAGCAGCAACTTGCTGCATCATTCACCACACGATTTAATGTGTGTGCTGAGCATAGCACGAACAGCACCCTGGGATTTCTTTGAAGGATTTTCTTCTGTACACCATTGTGCTTGCCTTTCATATTGCTGCCATTATCATAACCTTGACCTCGCAAGTTGTCAATGCACAAATCCATTTTCTTGAACTCTTCCAGAATAGTTTCAGCCATGAATGCACCAGCGGTTTCTTGTAGTGGCACATAACCCAAGAAATGTTCTCTCACAGCTAACACAGCATTATCTTCATCAACTTGAACAAACCTGATTATGACTGTCATTTGCTCCACATGACTCACATCAGGTGTGCTGTCCAAAATTATTGAAGAATATTTTGCAACAAGTGTATTTCTCAGAATTTCTTCCTTAATAGCATTTGCTAATATGTCTATCAATTCATTCTGAATGATTTTTCCTAGATAATGTACATGTGTTTCTTCATTCCTTATCTTCCGCAGATGTTCACTCATAACTGGATCAAACAATGCCATTAGTTCTACAAACTTTAAAAAATTTCCATTTCCTGCACTGTACAATTTTTCATTTGTTCCTCGAAAAGAGGGATTCTGCACACCAAGTACCCTTACTAAGGCAATAAGTCGTTCCATGATTTGTTGCCAATAATTTTCAACTCTTTCTCTTGCACACCGGGTTTCATCATCTATTGTTTTGTGTTTCTTCGAACGCTGCTCAGGCTCTTTCCACTTGCCCACATTGTCCAAATGATCAGGTAATTTTTCATGTGATGACAGTAATGATGACAAGTTTTTCCAGTCTCGTAATCCAAAATTAGAAAGTGAAGAAATGCATTTCATGCCAAACAGCTTGCAACAGAAACACATTACAGAATCAGTTGACGCTGAATATTGTAGCCACTTTTGGTGCATAACTTCTCCATTGGGTAAATGTCTTTGATAATGGAAGCTCGAAAACTTTCTCTGGTTTTTATCTCTTGGAAACCTGATATCCAATATCTGCATGGGTCCATGTTGCACTAGTTGCTGCCTTAACTGATCATCATGGCTAGTCCATGTTGCTGGATCACTGTAGTCTATATCAGTCAGTGTAGGCCTACCAGAGTGCTTCATTGGTGTGTTACTTTCTTCATCCTTGGTCACTGTGCCTTCATTTTCAGACTTATCTTTGTCTACAGTTTCCTGAACGTTTACTTTAGTCTCTGATTTTTCTTGTGTACTGGTGCTTTTTCCAGCTTCTATCATCTTACTGTTAGCTGTCTCTGGTTCACCTTGCATATCAGTGCTGTCATTAGGTTCTATCTGTGCTATCTCTGCTGCTGTCTCTGCAATCTGGTGTGTAGACACTGTAAGGACAGTGAGACGAGCTATCACCAACAACAACTGACAGTTTATTCAAACATGTGCGAGAATATAATACAAGGTGCGGATGGAAAAGTAGCATGAGTGCAGGTGCCAATCTGGCTTGAACTAACCGCCACAATGTGTGTTTTTTCACACGTACAAGTACTTGAAATACCAGTCAATAGAAATAGGTAGCGAAATGATAAATACATAAAATTGTAGCTCTGAGGGAGCGGAATAAATATATACAGTGAACCACAGTGTGGCGAAAAGAGAATTTAAATGAAATGGAGAATTCGATGAATGCTGGACGACGGAGGGAGCGATGCCCTTACAAGTACTCCCCCCCCCCCAAGACATCAGGCGGCGTAGAGGGCTGATGAGATTAGTCTTCGTATCGTTTCCGGCGTCGGAGGGGCGCGTCAGCTGTCGGCGTATGGATCGCTACCTCTCGTCGTCGTTTGTTGCTTTTCTTCTCATTGGGCACCTTGTTTTGAGGTGGCACTCTGGATCTGCCAGGGCCCGCGGAGGCAGTGTCGCTTCCTTAGAGAAACGCCGGTTTCACGCAGTCTATTGAGACCAAGTCCTCTTGGCCATGCACGTCGAGAAGGAAGGATTTCGTCGTTTTCTTGATTACTCGGTAGGGGCCTCGATAGGGTCTGGTTAGCAGCTGTCAATGAGCGTCGACACGGACGAAAACATACCCGCAGCCGTCCAGGTTCCTCGGCTTGAAATGCTTAGTTCTGTCCTGGTAAGTTTTAAGACATGGCCTGAACTTTCTGGCGATGTCCCTGAGATGATCCAGCTGTGTGTCATCGGTTGATGTGGGAAAAAATTTGCCGGGAACTACGAGCGCCTCTCCGTAAACCTTTTCAGCAGGCCATGGCTCGCCATCTGCGCGAGGGGCTGTGCGAAGGCCGAGAAGTACCCAAGAAAGTCATGATTTCCAGTCCCCGTCGGTGCAGCTTGCCATCAGGGACGCCTTGAGGGCGCGATGAGTTCGTTCGACCATGCCGTTTGCTGCGGGGTTGTATGCCGTGGTGCTGTGGTGTGTCGTTCACATGAGGTTTGATAGAGCGAGCCATATCTCTGACAGGAAAGCGGGGCCTCTGTCTGTCGTGATGTCGTCAGGAACGCCAAATCTGCTCACCCAGCTTGACAAAAGGGCTTCGGCGCATGCTTGGGTCGTAGCTTCGGTCATCGGAGATGCTTCCAACCACCTCGTGGAGCGATCGATGATTATCTGCAGGTAGCGAGCAGATCCCGAAGGCGGCAAAGGTCCCACGACGTCGATGTGGATGTGACCGAAATGTCTTTTCGGTTGGGGAAAATCACCTATCCCCGATTCGGTGTGACGGCTTATCTTGCTTGTCTGGCACTTGATGCATGTCTTCGCCCATTCCCGGGCGTCCTTTTTGATCCCTGGCCAGATGAACTTTTCAGACAGGAGGTGAGCAGTGGTGCGTCCCGAGGGGTGTGAAAGTCCATGGATGATGTCGAATATTTTTCTTCTGCAGGAAGCCGGAATCCAGGGACGTGGGCGGCCGGTGCTAGTGTCGCAGAGGATAGTTACTCCTGCTGGCCCGAGGGGAATTGCAGTTATCTTGAGCGCAGATGGCCCCGTCAGGTGATCCTGTGCCTCTAGGTCGGTGCGCTGCTCGGATGCGAGGTTGGCGTAGTCAATTCCCAGGTGGATTGCGTCGATTTCAATCCTTGAAAGGGCGTCTGCAACTGAGTTTTTCTTTCCGGGAACGTAGCTTATGGTGCACCCGAATTCGGCGATTGCTGCGAGATGACATTGTTGTCGGGAGGACCATCTGTCTGTCGATTTTGTGAAGGCGTGTACGAGGAGTTGATGGTCCGTCGCGATTGTGAAGAGTGTGCCCTCCAGGATGTGCCTGAAGTGGCGGACGACGAGGTAGACGGCGAGGAGCTCCCTATCGAAGGTGCTGTATCTTGTTTCGGCGGGTTTCAGTTTTCTGCTGAAGAATGCCAATGGTCGAGGAGAACCATCGACGAGCTGTTCCAGCACAGCCCCACAGGCGACGTTGCTGGCGTCGGTCGTCAGTCGCAGACGGGCGTTATAGTTGAAATAAGCCAGGGTAGCGGCGTTTGCGAGGGCGTTCTTTGTCCGGGTGAATGCGTGTTGTTGTGGGGAACCCCACTCAAGTTTCTTCGCGTTTCCCTTCAGGACGTCTTCGAGGGGTGTCAGGGTCTGTGCGATGTTGGGGATAAAGCGCCTGTAGTAATTGACCATCCCCAGGAACTCCTGAAGTTGGCGAGTGGTCGTAGGTGTTGGGAACTTTCTGATGGCGTCCACTTTGGTTGTCATGGGTTTTACTCCACTCGAGGACACGCGATGACCGAGAAAGTCCACTCCTTCAGCGCCGAATGTGCATTTATCGAAACGTACAACTAGGCCATTCTCCTGCGGGCGTTTAAGGACGGCGCGGACGTGCCTCTGGTGTTCCTCCTTGGTCTTTGAGAATATCAGGATGTCGTCGACGTAGCAGACGCAGAATGGTAAGTTGCCCAGGATGCTATCCATTAGGCGTAGACCGATGGTTAAGTATGCGAAGGTGTAGGATCAAAACGGTGTCACAATGGCAGTTCTCGGAATGTCCTCTGGAAATACGGGTGTAAGGACATCGCTTCCTCCGTCGTCCAGCATTCTCATCGAATTCTCCATTTCATTTAAATTCTCTTTTCGCCACACTGTGGTTCACTGTATATATTTATTCCGCTACCTCAGAGCTACAATTTTATGTATTTATCATTTCGTTACCTATTTCTATTGATTTGTATTTCAAGCATTTGTACGTGTGAAAAAACACATATTGTGGCGGTTAGTTCAAGCCAGATTGGCGCCTGCGCGCATGCTACTTTTCCGTTCGCACCTTGTATTATATTCTCGCACATGTTTGAATAAACCATCAGTTGTTGTTGGTGATAGCTCGTCTCACTGTCCTTACAACTGGTGACCCCGGAGTTGAAGTAGCATCAGCGGTTTTGGCTTTGCTATTAATGGACTTATTATGGCCGTGCTACCTTCTTTTACTCCGTTACTTTAGGCGTGAGCTTCGGCCTTTGGTGCTCCCACACCTCGGTGCTTTCGTAAGGCAGTAGGATGAGCTTAACCGACATATAAACTTCCCACCTCTTCCCCGACTCGTCGACTGACCACGATAGCGGATTCAACCCGCCCATCACGCCCAACGGCCTCGCCTCCACGCCCAAAGTCAAACTGCCGCCATTTTCTCAACACAACACCGCTTCCTGGTTCCTGAGAACGGACGTACTCTTCCGAGTTGCTAGGCTCAGCGAATCCTGCGCCAAGGCCGACATCGTTCTCACCTCCATCCCAGAGGAGGTATTTGACAAGATTTCCCCATGGCTCGATGCCCGGGCTGGCCAAGTATCCTACGACGACCTGAGAACGAAACTCATCGGTATCTACTCACTCTCTGTTTCAGCAAGGGCACAGAACGTCCTGGACCTCGCCGGCAAACCCATGGGTGTCACTTCTCCTGTCTAGGCGTGGGACGAGTTGACCAGCCAGCTACTGTTTCCTGACACTGACAGCAACGGCCGACGGCGCGAGATTAGCCTATCTCACGAGATTTTCCTTCGACGCCTGCCGCAGGACGTAAGGGCCCAATTGATGGACGCAGACACACTTCCGATGAACGAACTCCTCTCGAAGGCTCAGAAGCTCCACGAGGCCTCCAAATCATCTCGCCTACGGGCATCATCAGTATTATTATCATTATAAAAATTATTTTTATTATTATCATTATTAATATTATTATTATCATTATTATTATTATTATTATTATTATTAATACTATTATTATTATTAATAAAACTATTTTTATTATTATGAAAATCATCATTATTATTATTATTATTATTATTATTATTATTATTATTATTATTATTATTTTTATTATTATTAAAATTATTATTTGTATTGTTATTATCATTATTAAAATTATTATTATTTCTATTATTATTATTATTGTTATTATTATC